>NC_140957.1:80830362-81122862 GCF_014529385.1 Adiantum capillus-veneris
CAAAACACACAGAGATAGAAATCTTCTTCTTCTTCTTCGCTAAGAAAAGAGAGTACAAAATGACTAAGTGATAAATCTAAAAAGTAGCACATATGTACATGCGGTCACTAAGTGTGAACTCGATAGAAGCATACTAGGCTGGCACTATACATGTAGTCCAATTGTAGAATCACTGGAAAAGATTCTCTGTGCCAGTCACCTAATGCACCAGTGAGTAAATGTCGTAAGTGGCCAAGACCCGTAGTGTATGCCAGCTCAAGATGTAGAGCTTGACATCTCAACACTTGCCCTCGAGCTCTAAATGTCGCAGATTCCAAGCATAGTCCGGAAACGTTGAAGCTTCTCAGCTCCGAGGGCCTTGGTAAAGATATTCGCTATCTGTTCCTCTGTGCTGACGTAGACCAAGTCGATGTCTCCCGCCAACACTCGCTCTTGAATGTAGTGGTAATGTACCTCCATGTGCTTGGTCCTGGCATGGAACACTGTGTTCCTAGCCAACTGCACGCTGCTGAGGTTGTCGCAAAGGATGGCAATCTGTTGGTCCACCTACACTCCCAAGTCCTCAAGTAATGTGCGTAGCCAAGCTACCTCACACGCCGCAACTGTTGCACCTCTCTAATCGGACTCTATGCTTGATAAAGCAATTGTAGGCTGATTTTTGCTACTTCAAGTTACAGCAGCACTCCCAAAAGAGAACATGAAGCCACTCGTAGGTCTCCTATCAACAATGCTACCTGCCGAATCTGCATCTGTATACCCATACAATGCTAATGGTGCATATGCTGCATAGAACAATGCATACTCAAGAGTCCCTTGCACATACCGAAGTGTGCGTCGTACTCCATCCAAATGTGGCTTCCTCGGAAGATGCATGAACTGACTCTCCAAGCCTACTATGTAGCTCAAGTCTGCTGGCCTCGTGATAGTTAAGTAGATTAGACTACCCACAATCTTCCCGTACATCTTGACATCCTCAACAACATCACCCTTCTCTGCACTCAGCTTTGCATTCAAATCCAAGGGAATAGAAATTGGCTTACAATCAGACATACCATACTTTGCCAACATGTCCAAAGCATATTGTCTTTGTGACAGCCATACACCCTCTGGAGTCCTGATCACCTCAATGCCAAGAAAGTAGCGCAACTCGCCCAAATCTTTCATTTCAAACTCCTGTTTGAGAAGACCCTTCACATGGTCAATATCCATAGCATTTTCACCCACAATAATAAGGTCATCTACATATATGTTAATGACCACAATCCCCATATCACTCTCACATACATAGAGTGAATGATCATCATGAGCTCTCCTAAAACCAATACTGACAAGATACTTGGAAATCCTATCATACCATGCTCTAGAGCCCTGCCTCAAAACATGTGGGCTCCACATCCTGTATCACCTTAGCCATGAAGGCTTGGTGATGCGCTAGATACCCATCATAAGTCACTTTCTGAACTAGATTTCTGACTCTGTTAGATATGCACGGTCCTGGGTCACTTCTTTGCCCTCTAGCATCTTCTTGTACTTTCCTTACACTAGGTGTCCTGACAGCCGAAATTCCAAATTCCTCATCAAGACTTTGTTCAGAACCATCTGAATCCATGTCTATATGTGAAAAGCCTGATGATGCATCAGCCATAAAGGGAGGTTCATCAACCTTTTCCTTTCCTTTTTGTGATACATTCTCTGTACCTGCTGGTGGAGTAGCCTGCGTACGTAGTCTACCATTCCATGGCTTCTCATCACAACCATGAGAAGAGGACTCTTGTGGTCCACTCAAAACTTGTGACTGTGGCCTCAAGTTTTTTACAACCACATCATCTTTTACATCAGCCCCAATAGTTCCATGTGCATTACTGTACGAGCTTCTCATCTCATCAAAGACTACATCTCTGCTCACTCGTAATTCTTGTGTAGTAGGATTGTAACACCTATACCCCTTTTGTTGAAGGGAATATCCGGCGAGAAAAAATTTCTCTGCTTTAGGATCCAATTTCCTACGCAACTCATCTGGTACATGCACGTAAGCTATGCAGCCAAACACTTTCAAGTCTGCCAAATCAGGCTTTGTACCTGTAAAATTTTTCTCAGGTGTTACATCATGCATCGCAACTGCTGCAGGTGTCCTGCTCATAGTATACAAAGCTGTATTTATAGCTTCAGCCCAGAAATGATGAGGCATGTTCTTTTTATTCATCAATGCATGTGCAACCTCTGCAATGTGCCTATTTTTCCTTTCTACGACCCCATTCTGCTGTGGAGTATATCTGCATGTAAACTACCTGCTTATACCATGCATTCGCAGAAAATGTGAAAAATCATTGGAGAAGTACTCTCCCCCTTCATCTGACCTCAATGCATTGATTTGCATATCTGTCTCCTTCTCAATCATGACTTTGAAGTCCTGAAAGTGACCAAACACTTCACTTTTGTTACGCATGAAGTAGACCCATACTTTCTTTGTATGGTCATCAATGAAAGAGACATAATACCTGCAAACCATGTATACTTGCAGTATCGGTTGGACCCCAAACATCTGTGTGCACCACCTCAAGTGGCTTTTTACATACATTGCGCTCATGTGGAAATGAGCCCTTTGACTGTTTTCCAAACTGCCATGCTGCACACACTTTATGCATACCATCCACCTTCAATTTGGGGAAACCTTTTACAACCTGTTTTGATTGCATGCTGCACAATCTCTGATCATTGACATGGCCAATGCGTTTGTGCCAAATGTCAACATTAGCCACAACACCTATGCCCTGTGCAAATAATGCAGCTTTTACCTCTATGATTAGCTTACAGCCATTCTAGAAATCTTCTACATAATAGCCATTCAGATTGAAGCGAACCTGCAAACCCTACTCAACCATTTGTCCAACGGAAACAAGATTCTTTGGAATGTTTGGGACATGAAGTACATCTGCTAAGTACTTTGATTTCCCATTCTTTGTATTTAGAGGTATGTCCCACATGAGCAATGGGGTGAGCTGTTACATCTCTTGTCTGCACATAGCCTGACACATTTGGTTTGCGCATATATCTAAACCCCTCTCCACGAGACGTCATGTGATTGGAGGCACCTGAATCCACATACCAAACATCATCTTGGGTGGAATTCTCTGCAGTCATTGTATTCATTACATGTTGCATAACAAACATGCGCTCACTTCTGCTGTCATCTGAAGGAGTACGAGCGGAAGTGCGACGCGAGAGAGTGCGCGAGAAGAAGAGCATGACGATATGGTGAACTCGCTCTATTATAATGTGTAGAGCATAGTGAGTTCTTATTAGGTTTTTACAAAAGAATATGTGTACATACCTGGTGGCCCCCCCACTTACCTGGGCGACCACATTGGGATTTATACCCCAACAACCTCCCACTTAAAGTCCAATGTGGTACTTTAAGTGTGAGAGAGATGTAGAGAAGTAATGTACTACCCTACACCTAAGTGCTTGCAAAAATGCGCAAAGCTCTATGAGGGAAGTCCTTTTGTAAGTAGATCAATAGGATTTTCTGTGGTGTGAACTTTGAAAAGCTGAGTTTTCTTATCCTTGAGCATTTCACTGATGAAATGATACTTCACATCCACATGATTTGTCTTTGAGTGATAAACTGGATTGCGGGCCAATTGTATAGCACTCTGACTATCACAATATAACACATGCATCTCTTCTTTGATTCCCAAATCTGTTACTAGTCGATTAAGCCAAATTTATTCTTTGCATGCCTCTGATGCTGCAACATATTCAACCTCTGTAGTAGACCGAGTAACACAATCTTGTAATCTAGAACGCCATGATACTGCTCCACCAGCCAATGTAAAGACATAACCTAATGTAGACCCTCGGTTGTCTAAGTCACCTGCATAATCTGAGTCTGTAAAACCCTTTACACTTAGCTCCTAACTCCCATAGCATATACGCATACTCTTTGTAGCTTTCAGGTATCTCAATATTCCTTTCACTGCCTCCCAATGTTTCTTGCCTAGGTTTGACATGTATCGACTTACTACTCCCACTGCAAATGCAATGTCTGGGCGAGTAGCAATCATTGCATACATCAAACTACCCACTGCAGATGCATATGGAATCTTATCCATTTCAACTTGTTCTTCCTCAGACACAGGACAATCTTGTTTGCTAAGTTTCACATATGGTGGCAATGGAACACTCAATGCCTTTCCCTTCTCCATATTGAAATGTTGCAAAACATTGTCAATATACTTTGTTTGAGATAACCAAATCAACTTCTTTGATCTGTCTCTCTCAATGCGCATACCAAGTATATGACTTGCCTCACCCATGTCTTTCAAACGATTTTGCCATCTTTGACTTCAAAGCTGAAATTTCTTCCAAGTGCTTGCCAACAATCAACACGTCATCCACATACAAAATAAGGATCAGCCAACTGTCATCCTTATCCTTCTTTGTATATAGACAGTGATCGAACTCACTACGTTTCTAGCCTTGAGAAAGAATAAACTTGTGGAACTTATGGTACCATGCCCTCGGTGATTGTTTTAAGCCATAAAGACTCTTTAACAAAAACTGGCATACCAAGTCTTCCTTGCCTTTCACAACAAACCCTTCTGGCTGCTGCATGTAAATTTCCACATCTAAATCACCATGCAAGAATGCTGTCTTGTCATCCATTTGGTT
Source organism: Adiantum capillus-veneris (assembly GCF_014529385.1). Classification (NCBI taxonomy): domain Eukaryota; kingdom Viridiplantae; phylum Streptophyta; class Polypodiopsida; order Polypodiales; family Pteridaceae; genus Adiantum; species Adiantum capillus-veneris. The sequence continues at coordinate 80,835,034 of NC_140957.1, forward strand.
CAACACCAAATCTAATATTGCAACCAATGCAAGAAAGCATCTCAATGTAGTCATCTTGAACACCAGAGAGAAGACTTCATTAAAGTCAATGCCTTGTTCTTGCTTAAAGATCTTGGCAACAAGCCTTGCTTTGTACTTTGGCTGACTATCATGAGCAATGATCTTATACCTGTAACCCATTTACAATGTAGAGACTTTTTGCCCTGTGGTAATTTAACTAGCTTCCATTTCTGGTTTTTATGTAGAGCTGTCATCTCTGACTGCATGGCCAAATGCCAATTCCTAGAGTCCTTCATTTGCATTGCTTCCTTGTAACATGAAGGCTCATTGAGATCAGTCAACATGACATAGTTCATAGATGGAACAAACCGATCAGGAGGTCGCGTGATACGTCCAGATTTATGCAAAATAGGTGGCTCAAGCTCAGCCACAACCTGTGGTTCCACTCTATCCTGTCCTTGCTCCTCTTGAGCCCTGACATTTTGTCTTGCACGTGCAGGTCCATCTTCTTGGAAGACAACTCTTCTAATCTCCTCAACCCTCTCTGGTTTAGAATGATATTTGGCTTCATTAAAGTGAACATCATTGTTGCGGATAACCTTTTTGCATTCGGGATCCCAAAGTCTGTACCCCATCTCACCAGAATTACCATAGCCTAGAAAGATGCACCTTCTAATCTTTGGCTCAAGTTTGTTCCTAAATTCGTTTGGAACGTGAGTATATGCCTCACAGGCAAAGACTGTGAGATGCTTGTATGAGGGCACCTTGCCTGACCATACCATCTCTGTCACTGAATCCTTCTGCAAAACCTTGCTAGAAGATCTATTTATAAGATGAACAACTGTTGATACAGCTTCAACCCAAAACCCATTTGGCAGCTATGCATTAGACAACATACTTCTGACCTTCTCTTTTATGGTCCTATTCATCCTCTCAGCAACACCATTTTGAGGAGGATTGTAAGGAGCATTAAGTTCACGTTTTATACCTTTTGACTCACACAAGTCCTGAAAGGCCTTTGAAACATACTCTCCACCATTGTCAGTGCGTAAGCATTTAAGCTTCTTTCCACTTTGATTCTCCACAAGTGTCACAAACGTTTTGAAAACACTAAACGCCTCATCCTTGTGCTTGAGAAAGTAAATCCATACTTTCCTCGAGTAATCATCTATAAATGTCATAAAGTAAGAAGACCCCCCTAGAGATAGGTTAGGTATAGGTCCACACAAATACCTGTGAACAAAGTTCCAACTGTATATCTCTTCTACTGCTTCTATGCTTATGTGGCTGCTGTGTTTGCTTACCATACAGACAATGTTCAAAGAATTCAAAATCATTAAATGAAAAGCCAGGAAAATAACTAGAGCGAGACAAGATTTCCATTCCCTTCTTAGACATATGTCCTAATCGGCTATGCCACAAAGAAATGTTTGGATGCTCGGTTACATTGATTACATTTTTAGAGACATTTGATACATAAATCATGTAAAGTCCTCCAGAATTTACTCCATGTGCTACTGTCATCAAACCCTTGGATATCTTCGACATGTTCTGTCCAAAAGTGGTGACGTAGCCAGCATCATCAAGTAAACCTGTGCTGATCAAGCTCTTTGTAATTGCGGGAACATGTCTCACATTCTTCTGTGTGAAAGACGAGCCATTCTGAAACTTCAATTGAACATCTCCAGCACCTAAGATCTCACATGTCTGCCCATTGCCTAGCCGAACATGATCTTTAGTGGTCACATAAGAGGTAAACCACTCCTTGTTTGGAGACACATGAAGTGATGCCCCTGAGTCTATAATCCAGTCACTTAGTGCATGTCCATTAGATGCTGTAAGAAGAGCTGAGTCCATTGTATTCTTCAAGAAGTAGATGTCTCCTGACACTAGACTATCATCCTTTGCAACAGCGTTTGTCACATTTATTTCTTGAATCTTCACTGAGGACTTGTTCTTCTCACCATGGTCTTCAACTTTCTCTTTGCCTTTTTCTGCTTTCCATTCTCTGCAGTCTCTTTTCATGTGACCCTTCTTGCCACAATGGTAGCATTCTATGTCACTCTTGACTTTATCACTGCGGGACTTGCTACGAGACTGATTCCTCTTTCCACCTTTGTACTTTTCTTTGGTCTTTCCCCTAACAACTAAGGCTGTTCCTTTGCCTTTTTCCATTGTCTTTCTGTTGGTTTCTTCAGTAAGCAGACTGCCTTCTACATGTGCTATGGTCAAACCATCTGGAGGTGCAAAATTACTCAAAGCTGTGAGAAAAGTGTCCCAACTTTCCGGTAATGTGATCAACAGGAACCTAGCTCTAACACGTTCATCAAACTTGACCCCTTGAGCTGACATAGGTGTCCCTTCTTTCATCTTCAAGTGATGAATTTATTTAGATGATTGGACATAGGTGTCCCTTCTTTCATCTTCAAGTCAACAAGCTTCTTAAGTCAGTATACCTGTGAAGCTGCACTCTGCTTCTCATAAAGATCACTCAGCTTTGTCCATGCTTCATAAGCCGACATCTCGTCTGCTACATTGAAGTAAACTCTTTCTGGCAAAGTCAGCATAATGGTAGAAAGTGCCAATTCATCCATTTCGCTCCATTCATCTTCGTCCATATCTTTTGGTTTTATCCCCTTGAGCTTTATAGGTTTTATCAGCTTCTTTTGTACCAACACGTACCAAATGTACTTCTTCCACAATCGGAAATTGGTTTTATCCAGATTCTTGATATTGTAAAGAGCAGTGTCTTGTGATCCAGCCATAGCTACGCTTCACAGTAGTTTACTTTCCTACTAAAAATTCGGCAGAGTTTTCCCTCTAAGCTGACCTATGAACCAATATCAAGCTCTCAAATGAACCAAGAAAGCTTCAGATTCTACAGAAATTTCAGGAGAGTCTCCTTTGTAAACTGGCTCTGGTGTACTAAAAAACAGACAAAAAACAGCTCAAAAAACCACTATCTCTCTAACACTGTAAGCTGTGGGTAAACTTGTCCTACACCTGTAGTGACTCTCACTGTCCTGTCACTGTCCTGTAAGCATAGACTGTGACAATGCCTCAACGGCAGTAAAGCCAAGATGCAATCCCAACTATCTAACTCACAGTCAATACATCCTAGCTGCCTATCTAAGGGTGCTCAAGGGATCACTCCAAGACCTGTATCCTCGAAAGGATCTCAACATTCGAGAATCCCCCAGCTCAATAAAACCTCACTTGACCCTCAACAAAGGCTGCAGTAAATCTGACAATACATAGACTTCCCACAAAGTCATACATCCACAAATTTTCCGTTGTATGCTATAACCGCTACGGCGGTTGTTTGCTGCGTGACTCACAGCCAGCAAACCCTCAACAGACATACATCATCTCTGACAATACATCCCATGTGGAAGTACCTACAATGTCAGGATGAAATCTGGAATATCAAGCAGCAAACACAAGCCACCTGATGAACTAGTGGATGTCTCCTACAGTCTGTATGTGACACGCCTCCAAGAATTGTGAGCCATCCTTCGATGTGTAGACAGCCACAAATCAGCACTCTGGAAGTGCCGATATCCTTGGCACCTGAAGTCGTAGGCTGAAACCCCAAATTTGCAGAGTCAGATCCGCACCCTTCTAGACCACGTAGTCGAAAATGGCATGCGCAAAACTTTGTCGAAGCCGAACGGTGGTCGAGATGACCTCAGAACTGGGGCCGTGTCTTCGCCTGTCGAATCTCACTCCAATCTGAGCAGGTGACTCTAGCTTCCTACAATGATGCCCCGAGCCTCGATCTGAGCTCTGATACCAGTTGAAGGAGTACGAGCGGAAGTGCGACGCAAGAGAGAGTGCGTGAAGAAGAGCACGACGATATGGTGAACTCGCTCTATTGTAATGTGTAGAGCATAGTGAGTTCTTATTAGGTTTTTACAAAAGAATATGTGTACATACTTGGCGGCCTGCCCACTTACCTAGGCGACCACACTGAGCTTTATACCCCAACATCATCTGCATCTCCGCTAGTAGATGCATAGTTGCCTTGTTCTCTCTTTCCACTTTATTTTCCATTTGGACAGTATCGTGACATGTGACCTTTTTCACCACAAGTCCAACATTCTTTGCTATCTGCAGTATGTTGCTGCTTGCTTGATCGTGCACCACGACCTCTTTGACTCCCCCTTCCTTGAGACTAGTTTCCCCTGCCACCTGTATTGTTTTGATTTGATTGACCTTCTCAAGATTAGCCCCTGCAATCACTTGGGCCTCGACCACAACCTCTACCTCTCTTGGAGTTAGAATAGAAGGCCTATTGAGACTTATTTTTGCCATGAGAAGAAGATTTGACAAGACCAAGGTTCTTCTCCTCAAGAATAAGTATAGAAATCAAATCTTGGAACATGGGGATGTCGTCTCTTTGTATTCATGGAAGACCTGAAATGTACATACTCATCTCCTAGACCATCCAAGCATGCATGAACATGTCATCGTCTTCCACTGAGACTTTAATAGATCCAAGAGCCTCAATGATACTCTTGATCTTCAAGTCATAATCATTGATGGAGAGGTTTTTCCTCTTAACCTGATTTAGCTCTGACTTTAGTTGAAGCTTCCTCGCCTTGGTGTTCACCTCAAACACTCTGCCTAAGTTTTTCCATGCAATGGCGGGGGTTTCAACATCCTGTAGATAGCCCATCATGCCATCTGTGATGCTCATAGAAAGCCAAGACATCACTTTTCTCTGGCCTTGTTGACAGTCCCTCAAATCTTTTCTTTGCTCTACTGTAGCATTTGCCTCAGGAATCTCTGGTTCCTTTTCATTGTCTCCTTCTACATAGTCCCAATAACCTTTCCCTTTTAGAAAAGTAGTTATTCTAAAATTCCATGTAGGGTAGTTATTTTTCTCAAGCTTCTCACTCACAATCTGACTGAAACCATCAGACATCTTGAAGCACTAAGACAAAATAGCTACAATGTGCAAAAACCTGCAAATTTGTTGAACCTGCTATTGTGGTACCTGTAACACTTTCTACACTCAAGACTGTTCACAATCAAGCGTACATACAACCACTGTACTTGTACAGTAAATCTATATATACTTTTGGAGACCTCTTCAGAAACTTTTACGGAAAACCCCAAAAAGAATTTAATGAGAAGAGATTGTGATGATCTTGCTCTCTTAGCCTCTCTTGCCTGCACCGGGCTCTGATACCATGTAAAGAATGAGGATGCAAGAGAGCTACACAAGACAAGCACAAAACACACAGAGATAGGAAGCTTCTTCTTCTTCTTCGCTAAGAAAAGAGAGTACAAAATGACTAAGTGATAAAGCTTAAAAGTAGCACATATGTACATGCGGTCACTAAGTGTGAACTTGCTAGAAGCATACTAGGATGGCACTATAAGTGTAGTCCAGCTGTAGAATCACTGGCAGAGATCCTCCGTGTCGGTCACCTAACATGCCAGTGAGTAAATGCCGTAAGCTGCCAAGACCCGTAGTGGATGCCAGTTCAAGATGTAGAGCTCGACATCTCAACAGTATGTAGGGTTCTCCACATTGGGGCACAATGCATGTCCTACTTGCGGGCCATGGCTGGTGACGAAGAGGCCAGATTCCTTATGCTAGGTAGTCTATCCAAACAACCATCTTTTCTTACCCCAAGGGCATAACAAGCACAAGGCTCCAACAAGTGGGAAGGCTTCTCTAAAGCTCATGATGGCGGATTGGGCAACCATTTGGGAGGAACACCACAACAACAATCCGGCTCTGTGTGCTCCACCAAAAGGCATGTCAAGGTATTCCATATTTTTAAGGCTTCCATATTGGAAGGAATTAAAAATACAACACCTCTCGGATCCCATGCACATATTCAAGAATGTAGCCCAGACACTATGGGACCACATTATTGGAAAGGACTCTTTGGGTGCGAGGGCGGATTTGAGGCTTCTAAAACATCTCCCCGCCTGTGCCACTCCACGGCGTGCCCCAAATGGAAATATTGTTCTTGCTAAAGCACCATGGATGCTAGAAAAAGAAGAATTAGACAAGGTGAAGGGTACCATCTCCTCTATTAGCACACCGACAGGATACATGAGGTCGCTAAACGGAGCTTTCACAAAAGCGAAGAAGGATGGAAGCGGTAAGTTTAATGTTGAGAGAGAGAGAGAGACAGAGCACAGAAATAGAACCCCAAAGTGTACAGAATACACAATTGAGATGATGTATATATAGAGGGGACCTGGGTGCCATATATAGAGAAGCTATATATTGAGTAGCTTCACATATAAGCTCAACACCCCCGTTCAAATAAGGGTCCCTAACTGTGGATGAAAAAACACTTGGGGGATCAAGGGAAAAACCCACAATTCTATATACACCCACCGTTATATTATAAAAATCATTGAATGTACAAATGTTCATGAGGAGCTACATCACTCCTTTTACAATGATTGTTTTATGAGGGGTTACATTACTCCTATCCTATCAAATACAATAATGAATACAAAGGTTCAATGAAGAGGTGTAAAGGCTATCCGATTAGCTCATAATCAAAAGTGAAGACCATATAAGGTATTTTGGTAAAAATCTCACATTATGGGAATCTCCAAATCGACTAAATTCATGTAATTTGGGAATTTTCCACTTCAAGTGGGAAAACTTGAGGTGTTTGGCTAGTAAATAAAGTGAAATCTCATAGGATTGTGGTGTTGATAAACACCAAAAGTCAAGAGGATGTACGACACATGGATTTGAATAAAAACTATGAATTACATAAAACAAAGGAAGATACAAAAAAGATTCTTGTTTACAAAATTGACTAGTATAGTCACAATAGAAGCTCCACATTTGATACCATATCTAAACTTTGATCCAAGTGTGGTTGTTGTTAACGAGTGAGGCCTTCTTTGGATTTTAGAGCATGCCTTTCTGGAATATTTATTCTAGAAAGTGGTCCTTCTTTGTTGGGTCTCCAAGACCAAACAATTGAATTTACAATTTCCCAGACTTGTGGGTCCTTATAGTTGACAACCCAATAACCCTTCCAACAGTTACTAAAAGCTTGACTATCTTTCATCCCACTTTTTCTCGTGCAAGGTGCCCAATATTGAATCTAGAGTTTTGTGTAGTTTGGTGATGTAGGCTCATTATCAATGTCAGATAAATCCATTGCAAGCCACACTGGATAGATTTCTGTGTCACTCGAACAAGCATAAGAAAGTCACCTTGGTGCACATCAGACATAGGGTCAAACTCTTCCCATGGCCTATCTCGTTGAGGCCTAAAAAAATGATCATTCGTCTCTTGAAGACCTAGGAATCTTTATGCTCTTTGTTGCAAATTCATTATAGTGCTTTGTAGGTGAGAATATTCTTGAGTTTTTGGCCAAAACATTTCATACAAGACTCCCTCTGATATGATTGCTTTTCCAATCTCTTCAATTACCTTACTCCAATAATCTATTATGGGTCTATAGTATCGCGGAATACTTGAACCATTCCCTAAATTTTTCCAAAATTTCATATAGTTATTTAGCCCCAAAATGACTTCTTTGTGGGCCTTGACATACTCCGCCATTGGTACTAGAGGTGGATCTCCATGTGGTAACATTGGCTTGCCTTTTGTGTCTGTTTTCCAAAGTCAAATACTTCCACTCCAACTTGATACACCTACATGTGCCTTATATTGCATCATTGGTGTCTCATCCTGCATAAAGAACCTAAACTGAAGCGGTTTGGAATGCCCAACAAGTATGTCTTGTCCATCACAAAGATAGTCATCACAATATTGCTTGAAATTGGGGATCTTTGTGAGAAAAAATGGAGCTGGAGATGAAGATGAGTTGTTTCGTAATGTATCCATCAAATGTGGCAGAGTATAGGTCTGTGTAACTCTCAACTTCTCTCAAAACCTACTAAACATGGCGTCTATGTCCTCATGTGCATGCCCAACCATTAAAAATCCTAGCTGGATGGTTTTGAAAACACCCCTTGCAACAAGCATTGACAAATAGGCAAATAAGTATTGATTTTTGTTTTCCCTTGCACAATTATCCAATTGTACCAACAAGTTCTCTGGCAACCTGTGAAATGTTGACCCCAATTCCTCTTCTACAATTTCTGATGGTTGCACAATGGGCTCTTTTCCATCACTCAAGTTATGGTAGTCCAAAGCATCCCTTGAGTTCAAAGCATGTAGTAGTGAAATATTTCTCCTTGGAAGTCCATTTGTTACTAGATCACGAAGAGGATGCTTATCTATCCTCTATAGGTTATGTAAAAAATTAGCAATTGAGCCAATTGTAAGAGATTTGGATCAGCTGGCCACAAACCATTCAAGACAAAGTGTCCGCAATGACCTTCTCCATGTCCATGACTGATCATGCCAATCAATGCCACCTGCAAATTATATCCTAAATCCACACCCTTAGAAACAATGCGTAATCTAGGAATGGCAGTCTTCTTTTGATCCATCTTATCATGGATTATGCATACATATTTTTGTGGTTGAGTTTGTGAATATGTGCGCCATGCATAATATAGGATTCTGCAACTCTTTTGTTGTGCCATGTGAACTTCTCTCTCCCTCAAGAGAAGAGCTCTCTCTTCAAGAGAAGGTTTAGCTTCTAACCTTGCCTTGATTGAGCTACAAATGTTGCACTTAGAGAACTCACTCGTCTATGTTAAAGTGACATGTGGGTACTCTTTGTTCCAAATTCTACCAAAAGAAGATTGGGATAGCTTCTTCTCATAGCCCATTTGGTCAAGTATCGTGTTGATTTCACATAAAATATCCACTTGTTTGTATGTTGATGGAATCACCAATTGAGTCTCTCTTGAGCCATCTAGTAGTGTTCTACTTCTATGTGGCATCTTCTCAGAGTTGTTTTCCACAAACTCATTTAGTAGTGCTCTTGCTAAACTAGTATGTTGAAGTCCCCTTCTCAATGTACACGTGTTCCCATGTACATATTCATGCACACCATTTTCAAAGTTCTCCTTGTATCGATAAAATAATGTCCTTGGTATTCCATGCAGCTCATACCATGCTCTACAACAAACAATAGAGCCATTTAGCCTGAATTGGTATCGTGACTTCTCATCTTTCTGATAACATATAGAAAGAAAATCATAAACATAATTAGTGTGTGGTTTTTGAGACTCTCCCCAAAACAATAACAAAGTGTTGTAATGGGCTCCCATTCAACATTGTTTTCTGCTTGATGGGCCACTTTAGCAAAGTGATGCTACCCACTTCAAACACATCATCAATGCTTGCATTTTCTCTTTTAATACCAACACCCACACAATCATGACCAAGTTCCTGAAAGTTGACATAATCATGTGGAAATACATATAAGATGGTCCCTTCATTCATGGTTTGCATCATTGTGTCATCTTTTAAAAGGAACCTCTGATTTCTCCAAGAGTCTCGAATCACTGCTTCAAATTCTGGGCTGGTCATAGGTATTGCATTTGTAACTAGAGGATCAGAATGATCCTGTTCTTCATCACCATTGTAGCTTTCCTGTGGATCAATTAAGTTCCCATTCAATATAAAATATCGCAAAAGAAGCTTTGACCATCAAGCAACACTCCATAATGAGCCTTGGAGAGATGAAGTATCCATTGTAGGATAAGGTAGGACCACATCCTTCAAGCATTCCTGCACTAGTATGGAGACATTTCCTTGCCCTATCTTTGTACCACCACAAGTGGAATCTGGATCTGTTCTACACACACAACCAATACCAACAATTTCCTTGTCAAGTATCATATGTACTTTCTCCCCAGATTCGAAGTCCATCCTGTAAGTGAAAAAGATTACATTGTTAACACTAGGTTGGTAATGGGACACTTTTATGTCCTGGGACACTTTTATGTCCTGTTAAGTGACCATTTTCCTTGAATTATGTGAAGAGTTTCAAAATGGATTTTTTGGTGCTATCTATCTAGAAAGTTGTCTCATGAGCTGAAAAAAACTCGACATTTTTTTGGAATATCAATTCCATCTTTAACCTTCTCCTTGCACAACATTTCACAACCTAAACTGTGTGAAAAAACGGGTCCTGTTTTTGCCTTTTTTCAACTTTTTGCAACTATACCACTCTAGAATTCATGTTTGTGAGGTCTATAATGCTAGAGAACTACCTTTAGTAGTCCTCAACATGTCCTGATGCTTCTAGGAAGAAATAAATATCAAAGTTGTAAGTTATGACCAAATTTCAAAAATTGTCAAATCCTATTTTTTAGCAAATTTTAGCTCTTCTATGATTTTTTTGGTGGATTTCATGATATCCAAATTCATTTTTTATTTTCTATGTCACATATTGTAACATAAAGCTAATATTCCTTGAGTTTTGGGGCACCTAATACCCTATTTTGCATAGTACACAACGATGGTTGATTTTTCCAATTATAGAAGAAAACCAAACATTCTAGTATATCAAGTATAGCTTTTTCAATATTGTTAGTTTCTTGTGACAACTACATGCATTTTGTAGGTAGTAACCATATCTAGTCATAAGGATCAAATTTTGCTAGATATTGAATAGTTTCTATGGGATTCTACAACTCATAATGTTGAACCTAGTTTTTTCATGTTTGCTGTATTTAGCACTTCATATTTGTCTCCAAGATTCCCCTTGGTAAGAGATGTATTATTCTTTTGACATGCTCCATGGCTCCTTATGAACATAAAGGAAAATAGGGAACTAAGAAAACATGCATATATTATTTGTATTGAGCGTGGCTATAGAAACTTTGATGATAGGTTTGCAGAATGGTAAAAAATCCACTTTTTTGTACCTATTTATTTTGACAAAACAAAAAATAGTGAGTGAGAAGCAATCATATTTTCTGATCACCAACCCATTGAAGTTAACTAGGGAATTTATATCAAGTCCTACAAATCCCTAATCTTATTTTTATGCAACAAAACATAAGAAATGATTGTTTTGATGAAAATTCACTAGTCCATCAACTTTGGAGGCTTGGTGTGACCAAAAGATGAGAAATTTTACAAGTTTCTTATTTTTTCCACGTGTAGTAGGCCTTGAACTATAACCTCATGAAAGGATTTTACAAAATCAGTGGATCTACTATGGTTTTGGAGGTTTTTTTCAAAACCCTGAAAGGACACTTTTATGTCCTGTTAGGTTACCAACCTAGTGTGGAATCCATAGTCATAGAAAAATACTCTTCAAACAAAAAATCATGCTACAACATGAAAAAGGTTTGCATAGGTTGGACAAGTGGTGAACCTTGAGACCAAATCCTCCTTGCTATATTAATGGAAGCAAGGTTGGAAATTATGGTGGATCTTGAAACCAAAGCCTCCTTGCTATATTAGATCATAGGTTGGACAAGTGGTGGACCTAGTTGTAATACCCACTGCCACCTATCAACTACTATAGGACTATGCTTTCCAATGTCCAAGTATCCCTTGAGTTTTTCAAGGTTGAACATATGGTGGATCTTGAAACTAAAATCCCCTTTCTATATCACAGCATAGCTTGGACAAGTGGTGAACCTAGTTATAATGCCCAATATCCAAGGTGAAATACCTTAGGACCTTGCTACCTTGCTTGCCAATGTTTACGTAGCCCCTCATTTATTTAATGGAAGCAAGTTTGGACAAGTGGTGGACCTTGAAACCAAAGCCTCTTTGCTATATTAGAGCATAGGTTGGAACTAGTTGTAATACCCCACTGCCACCTATCAACTACTATAGGACTATGCTTTCTAATGTCCAAGTATCCCTTGAGTCTCGCAAGGTTGAACACGTGTTGGATTCTTGAAACCAAAATCCCCTCTCTATACCAGAGCATAGCTTGGACAAGTGGTGCCAACCTAGTTATAATGCCCCTCCTTTCTTTAATGGAAGCAAGGTTAGAAAAGTGGTGAATCTTGAAACCCAAACCCTTTGGCTATATTAGAGGATAGCTTGGACAAGTGGTGGGCTTAGTTGTAGTATCCAATGTCCAAGGTCCAAGGTGAACTATGTAAAGACCTTAATTCCAAAAACAAAGTCCTACAAGTGGTTCTCCTTGAAACCAAAACCTCCTTAGTGTATTAAATCATAGCTTGGACAAGTGGTGGACCTAGTTGTAATGGTGAATATCCAAACCAAACTAGTATAGGACCTTGCTTCCCAAATCAAGTTTGGACAAGTGGTGGATCTAAACCAAAACCCCCTTGCACTATTAGAGCATAGCTTAGACAAGTGGTGGACCTAGCTGTCATGGAAAATGTTCAATGTGAACCACTACATGACCTTGCTATTAAATGTCTAAGTAGATCTAGCTTCTTTAATGGAATCAAGGTTGGGAAAGTGGTGCATCTTGAAACCAAAATCCCTTTATTGTATTAGAGCATAGCTTGGACAAGTGAGGGACCTAGTTTTAATGTGTGATGTCCAAAGGAAAGTATTACAAGACCTTTCTTTCCAATATTTGAATTGGTCAAGTGGTTAAAACTAAGTACAAAACTTTGACAGTTTTCTTCCCGAATTGCCAAAAAGCTAGTTTTGGACACCCCTAAATGAAAATGGTTTAGGGTGGCCATAAAGAACGTTTTTTCAAAGACTTGAACTAAAGGGTTGCCGAAGAGTAATGAAAAGCTATTATGGCTTGAAGTGCTCGAGTATGTGAAAACAAGCCTAGGTTTTCCACGAGGCAACATGTGACAAAAAGAACTGTTGTCTCTTATGACATAATAAGAACATTGGAAAATTAAGATTGACCATGTGGCCTAAACTTTGGCAAGTGAAGTGGTGGCCAAGTTTTTTGGCACAGTGTGCACTTGGTCCTATATGTGTTGACCACTTGGCTAAATCTAGGACCATAAGGCCAAACCTTTGGCACCTTAAATATAGTATGGGACATAATCTAGCTGTGCTATAGTAAATTAGTAGTATAGTTTTTATGTTAAATATTTATATTATATTTAAGTATATGCTAAATATAATTTATGTTTAAAATTTCACTTATGAAGAATGTTCCCATTTAGCACTCCAAATGTGGGGTCTTAGGGCAATGCCACAATGGGGTGCATCCGCCGAGGCAGTGCTTCCACGTGAGGTTTTGGGGTATCGCTCTTGATGAGGATGTGGAATATAGCGCTCTCGATGGCGGGGCTTGGGAGGCTGCTTTTGGGATAATGTTCCGGGCCGGGTCAAGGGGCGGCAGCGCCCATAGTTTTTTTTATATATAAAGTGAATTCCTAGTATATAGTTACGCATGTTTTGCATCTTTTCAACCATGATTTATTTAATTTTGGCCGTGTGAATTGGTTAATTTTTTAAATTGCTTTTGTTTTCCTTAAATCCTATCATAAAACGTGGACTTGTAGCTTACGTGGCATTCTAATAAACCCTATCAAGATTAGGCACAGAGAGAGCGCACGAGCAACGCACACAGAGAAAAGGCACGCGAATCGCACACAGTTGGAGTATACGCGCGTGTAGAGGAGAAAACCCGGCATCGTACACAACGCATGGATGGAGCCCACAGCATTGACAGTTCACGCACAAGATAAAGAAACAGCATCGTACGCAACGCTTTTCAGAAGGGCATCATCGGGCATAGATTCTTCTCAAGAGACATTGCACACCTCAGGAATAGAGAAAAATCAGGTATTTCTCTCTCTCTCTCACTCTCTGTCTTTCTCCATATAGAGAAGATGGTTCTCTGTAACTCTTTCTTGCACACACAGTCTCTTGTCAAAAGACAGAGATACATAGTTTAAAAGTATTCCCGCACACATACACATATTTCCACACATCGTCTTCCTCTCTTCCACATACATAACCACAGTGAAATCTGTTATCTTGTTGTCTCTCTCTCTTGAAAATACATGTACATATTCTCACACATCGTCTTCCTCTCTTCCACATACATAACCACAGTGAAATCTGTTATCTTGTTGTCTCTCTCTATATATGCACATATTCCCATACATTGTCTTCCTCTCTTCCACATACATAAACACATTGAAATCTGTTATCTTTCTCTCTCCTCTCTCTAGAAAATAGGTATTTCTCTCTCTCTCTCTCTCTCTCTCTCTCTCTCTCTCTCTCTATCTATCTATCTATCTATCTATCTTTGTATCTTGTTGTCTCTCTCTTGAAAATACATGCTCATGTATGTGTGCGTCTGTGTTATCTATATGTATGTATGTATCTTGCTGTCTCTCTCTATCTCTGTATCTTGATGTCTCTCTCTTGAAAATACATGCTCATGTATGTGTGCGTCTGTGTTATCTATATGTATGTATATTTGTGTTGTTTCATTGTAATACTCATACATAATGTAGATACACAATTACACTTTATCAGGATATGCACACATAGTATATATACATACATAAATATCACAGATAACTAACACATTGTAATACTAGTAAACTTGAATGGAAGACATACTTGCGTGATCTGTTAAAGTCGATTCTTGAAGTGAGTTCTCGATGTATACTGAGCTGATTTTCCTCTAATCCATTTGTAGATATGATTGTAACTTCTGTTTCTCAACAAAAGTAGTGTTGTTTAATGATACACCTAATGGACATAAATGGCTGAAACTAGGACATGTAGACCAAAAAATATGTGTATTTCTTTGGATGAATATATACACTTTTTGGTGACCCTTACCATAGGTGGTGGACCTTGAGACCAATGGAATATAAGGACCTCCAAACAATACCTTGTACACTCAATCCTTCTTGGTATCTAGGTTGGACAAGTGGTGGACCTTGTTCGAATTCTCTAACCACTCTCTCTAACATGTTGACATAATTTAGGTGTGATAAATTGATATCTATGCAAACTAATATCAGTTTAGGCTTGTTAAAATTGAATTTGTTTGAATTTATGTACAATATAATGATTTGAGGTTTTCATATTTGAATTTAGGCGGGATAATCACATCTTTTTGTGGTAAACTTGAATTTAAAATCAATTTTGCGTGGAATATTTTAAATTTAAGAGGTAAAATTTATTATTTTTTTTAAAGTTTGAATTTTAAAATCTGGGCGGGATATTTTTAAATTTAGGCGGGATATTTAAAATTTGGGAGGGATGTTTTAAAATTAGGCAAGAAGGTTTTGAAGTTATAGCACGATCTCCCTTACATAAGAGAGTATAGGTTGGACAAGTGGTGGACCTTAAAGCCAGAGCATCCATGCTATTGGACATGATAGGTAGGGAATCTAGTTGAATACTGTATGTATGCTATATATTTAATAGATCTAGCTTGGACAAGTAGTGGACCTCGGAACCAAATCCCATGTAAAACATATCATGCACATTCCAAGTGGTCAGAAAAAATACTATATAAGATACAGCCTTATAGGTTGGACAAGTGGTGGACCTTAACACCCAAATATTCTTACTATAATGACCTAAAGTGAAAAGTGGTGAATCTTGACACCAAAACACTCATGCTACTAGGGATAATAGGTTGGACAAGTGGTGGACCTTGAATATAAACCCCCCATGTACGAAATATCGTGGGTTTAAGGTATTTCAATGGAGCCTAGCATCTTGGAGACATGGTGCATCTTGCTTCTCTTCATGTTCCAATGGAGCCTATCTTGGACAAATGGTGGAGCATCCTTCTCTCCATGTTTCAATGGAGCCTAGCTTGAACAAGTGGTGGACCTTTGTTTCTCTCTATGTTTCAATAGAGTTAGCTTGGACAAGTGGTGGACCTTGGAACCAAACCCCCATGTAAAACCTATCATGGTCACTCCAAGTGGCGAGAAAGAATACCCTTTAAGATATAGTCTTATAGGTTGGACAAGTGGTGGACCTTAACACCCAGATCTTCTTAATATAATGACATAGAGCGGAAAAGTGGTGAATCTTGAGACCAAACCACTCATGTTCCTAGGCATAATCGGTTGGACAAGAGGTGGACCTTGAACGTAACCCCCCCATGTACGGAATATCGTGGGTTTAAGGTATTTCAATGGAGCGTAGCATCTTGGATACATGGTGCAGCTTGCTTCTCTTCATGTTTCAATGGAGGCTATCTTGGAAAAATGGTGGAGCATCCTTCTCTCCATGTTTCAATGGAGCCTAGCTTGGACAAGTGGTGGACCTTTGATTCTCTCTATGTTTCAATAGAGTTAGCTTGGACAAGTGGTGGACCTTCGCTTCTGTCTATGTTTCAATAGAGTTAGCTAGGACAAGTGGTGGACCTTGGAACCAAACCCCCATGTAAAACATATCATGGTCATTCCAAGTGGTGAGAAAGAATACCCTTTAATATATTGCCTTATAGGTTGGACAAGTGGTCGACCTTAACATCCATATATTCTTAATATAATGACATAGTGTGGAAAAGTGGTGAATCTTGAGACCAAACCACTCATGCTACTAAGGATAATAGGTTGGACAAGTGGTGGACCTTGAATGTAAACCCCCCATGTACGAAATATCGTGGGCTTAAGGTATTTCAATGGAGTCTAGAATCTTAGAGACATGGTGCCTCTTGCTTCTCTTCATGTTTCAATGGAGCCTATCTTGGACAAATGGTGGAGTATCCTTCTCTCCATGTTTCAATGGAGCCTAGCTTGGACAACTGGTGGACCTTTGCTTCTCTCTATGTTTCAATAGAGTTATCTTGCACAAGTTGTGGACCTTGGAAGAAATCCCCCATGTAAAACCTATCATGGTCACTCCAAGTGGCGAGAAATAATACCCTTTAAGATATAGCCTTATAGGTTGGACAAGTGGTCGACCTTAACACCCAGATCTTCTTAATATAATGACATAGAGTGGAAAAGTGGTGAATCTTGAGACCAAACCACTCATGCTACTAATGATAATAGGTTGGACAAGTCGTGGACCTTGAATGTAAACCCCCCATGTATGAAATATTGTGGGTTTAAGGTATTTCAATGGAGTTTAGCATCTTAGAGACATGGTGCAGCTTGCTTCTCTTCATGTTTCAATGAAGCCTATCTTGGACAAATGGTGGAGCATCCTTCTTTCCATGTTTCAATGAAGCCTAGCTTGGACAAGTGGTGGACCTTTGATTCTCTCCATGTTTCAAAAGCGTTAGCTTGGACATGTGGTAAACCTTAGAACCAAACCCCCATGTAAAACCTATCACGGTCCCTCCAAGTGGTGAGAAAGAATAACCTTTAAGATATAGCCTTATAGGCTGGACAAGTGGTGCACTTTAACACCCATATATTGTTAATATAATGACATAGAGTGGAAAAGTGGTGAATCTTGAGACTTAACCACTCATGCTACTAGCGATGATAGGTTGGACAAGTGGTGGACCTTGAATAGAAAGCTGCCATGTGCGAAATATCGTGGGTTTCAGGTATTTCAATGGAGCCTACAATCTTGGATACATGGTGCAACTTGCTTCTCTTCATGTTTCAATGGAGGTTATCTTGTAAAAATGGTGGATCATCCTTCTCTCCATGTTTGAATGGAGCATAGCTTGGACAAGTGGTGGTCCTTTGATTCTCTCCATGTTTCAATAGCGTTAGCTTGGACACGTGGTAGACCTTAGAACCAAACCCCCATGTAAAACCTATCACGGTCCCTCAAAGTGGTGAGAAATAATAACCTTTAAGATATAGCCTTATAGGTTGGAGAAGTGGTCAACCTTAACACCCATATATTCTTAATATAATGACATAGTGTGGAAAAGTGGTGAATCTTGAGACCAAACCACTCATGCTACTAAGGATAATAGGTTGGACAAGTGGTGAACCTTGAATGTAAACCCCCCATGTACGAAATATCGTGGGTTTAAGGTATTTCAATGGAGTCTAGCATCTTAGAGACATGGTGCATCTTGCTTCTCTTCATGTTTCAATGGAGCCTATCTTGCACACATGGTGGAGCATCCTTCTCTCCATGTTTCAATGGAGCCTAGCTTGGACAAATGGTGGACCTTTGCTTCTCTCTATGTTTTGTGGATTTCACTAACTTCACAAAATTGCAATGTGCCTTTCATGCCATGGGAGATAATCTGAGCTACCATTGTTGTGGTGCATTGCATCACTTTCCATCAGCTCCTTGCAAAGGAGCAATTCAATTCCTAACAGTTATTGCCTTCTTAGGACAAGGCAATGCATTTGAAGACCTGAGAAGAAGATTAGAGAAACATCCCATGCCAAATGATTGTTCTCTTCTGCAAGTAGCAGATAAAGATATGTCAGATTTGCAATATTTGGAGGCCAAAAAAAGAGCTTTTGTCAATTACTACATTCGTACATATTGTTTTGAAGACTGCAAGCTTGTTGATGTTTTTGGTGATGACTCCTTGGTTGCACAAGAAGGAATACAATAGAAAAAAGAAGTTATATGCTTAGTTGACAGTGTGGAGGAGGGAAAAAACGTGGAGGCCAGGCTGCTAGACTTTGTTAAGTCTCATGAAGATATAGAAAAATGGGCTCGACTTCAACAATCCACTTTGCAATCAGATGACACTGTGCCTATTACGAAGGAGTGCTCTCCACGAAGAGAAGAAGAAGAACAACAATAACATCCTCTATCAATGGAGGACTTTTTGGAAATGGAGACATGTATGTTTGGAGCTTCTTGTGCATTTTAGTGTTTCTTGTTTTGCTGATTTGATACTCTTAATGTTAGATTTTGCTAAATTTGATACTCTTAAATGTTAGATTTGATCCTCTTGATTTTAGTGTTTCTTGTTTTGTTGATTTGATACTCTTAAATGTTAGATTTGATACTCTTGATTGAGTTTGTATTTTTTATCTGAAGCATTCAAAGTTTGAATGTAAATAGTAAATTACTTGAGTTTTTGAATGGTGGATCTTTAGACTAAACCTATAACATTTATTACTCACGTGACGAAGAGTTAACTACTTAAGAGCTTGAACTCAATAAGTTTTGGACCTTTTATCAATACCCCCTTGATATGATACATTAGATCCTAGCATGGTTAAATGGTGATGCTTCATAAATTGAACCTAGCTTTGACAGGTGTTGGAGCCTAAATTTAAACTAACCTTGCTAGAAGGGAGCATATGTTTGAACTTTGAGAACTAGCATAAGTAATCAATTAGAGCATAGATTAGACATGTGGCGGTGGCCTTAGAGACCAAAATCTTAATGAGCTTGGAAAGGTATTTAAGTATTGCAATTTACTTAGTTTTAGTACTCACTTAAGGTATAGCTTGACAAAAGGTGGACCTTACATGGATCCTAATTTCAAGAGGTGTGGTAGACCTTCAAACCAAGCTCATATAGCTTGGACATGTGGTGGACCTTGCATGGAGACTAGTTTAGACAAGTGTGGTACACCTTGTAACCAAAACCCATTTGTTACATTAGCTTGGACAAGTGGTGGACCTTGCTTTTATGTTTCAATGGAGCATATTTTGGACAGGTGGTAGACCTTGTTTCTCTCCATGCTTCAATGGAGAGAAACATTAGCTTGGACAAGCGGTGAACCTTGCTTTTATGTTTTAAAGGAGCATATTTTGGACAAGTGGTAGACATTGTTTCTCTCCATTCTTCAATGGAACCCACCTTAGACAAGTGAAGTACCTTGAAACCAAATCCCAATAATACAACATATTAAATAGGTTGGAAAATTGGTGGGATATGAAACCTTTCATGATAGAGCATAGTATAGGTGAAAATGTCGTGGTCCTTATATCAATTACCCATGCATAGCTTGGACAAGTGGTGGACCTTGATTCTCTCTATGTTTCAATGGATCCTATCTTTGACTAGAAATATATCTTACTTATTTCCATGCTTCAATGGATTCTATCTTGGATAAGGAGTGGACATTCAAACAAACCTCCACAGCATAGCATATATTGACAATTCGGGTTCTATAGAGATTTTCTTTCCTATTTGGGAGAGTTGGTAGACCTTTCTTCTCCATCCTTCAATGGATCTCAGGTTGGACATGCGGAGCTGGCGAAGTGGTCAATCTTAAAATGAAACCTCCCATGCTACAACCCATCATAGATCGTATATGTAGTGGACCTTGAAACTCTTTTATGTCCCTAGCTTAGAGAAGCATTGCACCCTTGATTATCTCCATACATGAAGGCAAGGTTGGACAAGTGGTGGAACTTCAAACCAAAATCTCTATGCAATAATACGCAAGTGGTGGAGCTTGTTTTCTCCATGCTCCAATGGATCCTAGCTTAGACAAACACTGGAGCTTGATTCTCACCATGTTTCAATGGATCCTAGCTTAGAAAAGTGGTGGAGCTTTGCTTCTCTCCATGTTCCAATGGACGATAGCTTAGACAAGTGGTGGACCTTGAAAAACACCCCCCGTATACAACATATTATGGGTTTTTCATGTTTCAATGGCACCTATCTTGGAAAAATGGTAGAGCTTGCTTCTCTTCATGTTTCAATGGATCCTATCTGAGCCAAGTGGTGGACCTTGAAACAAGAACACCGCCCCCCCATGTACAATGTATCATGGGTTTTGAAAGCACTAGGAGAATATAATAGCTTTGATAAGTGGTGGACGTTGCTTTGATAAGTTGTGGACCTTGCTTTGATAAGTGGTGGACCTTGCTTTGATAAGTGTTGAACCTTGTGTCAATGCTCCATTGGACAAGTGGTGGACCTTGGTTCTCTCTATGCTTTAAATGGGCAATAGATTGGAGACACAATGGGCCTTTTTTTTCAATGGTTTTATTTTTTTGGAAACCTTGGAGGCACTATCTAAGAGGCACTTTAATTCTTCCATACAATGGACCTATTGGACTATAAAATAATGATATCTTTCTTTGATCTTGTCATTTTTTTATGAATAATATTTTCTTCTTTTTGCAGACACAAAGGGATTAAGTGATATAAAAACTAGATGTATTTCACACTATGATTGGCATGAAGATCCTTTTGGGACACCAACTTTTCCTATTCCCAAATATGTAATTTTCCATATTAACGGTGTGGATTTTAAAGTGGGACTTTCATGTATTCAAGGAGCTGGTTATGGGCTATTTGTGCATACTACCCTGGAAAGTGGTGTGACTATTTTAAACTATGGAGGGAATAAGTATAGATTTAAAGACTGGAAAAAGATATGCAAAATATTTCCAAGAGCTTATAAATATTCTCTTCTAGAGGATCCAAACATAGAAGAAGAGGAAGATCAATCATACATTATTGGTTGTGTAGAAGAAGGAAACGTGTCGGGCTATCTAAATAGTTCTCACAGTACAAATGTCTGTCCCAACGTACGCTATACATTTGATCCAAATTTTTCACCTTGGCATAAATGCACCTCTTCACATATCAAGACAGAAGAATATGGCCATGTATGCATTGAGACTATTTGTCAAGTTGAAGCAGGAGAAGAGTTGTTTTGCTGACTATGACTTTACTTGACATTGTAAAGTATTGTACATGGATGGAAATCTCAAGTACATGCATCATCTTCATTTTTCATGGATGAAATCTCAAGTGAATGTAACATTTGATTATTGTTTAGTTTATGATCAACGAGAATCTAGAGTGCTCTTATGCTTTGTGTGTTGTCTAACTTATTTGATTACCTTGGCCATAGAATCTTGATTCTACTCTAAATTTGTGATAAATCTTACCAAAATTTAATCAATGTCTAGGTTGGACAAGTGGTGGGGTTTCAAACATTACTGTCTTAAACAAGTCGAGTTATCTTACTTGAATAAGTGGTGGCCTTTGAGTCCAAATCTAAGCCAAATCTCTAATTGTTTGCTTGTAGTCTAGGTTGGACATTTGGTGGACCTTGTATCCATGTTTCCTCAACAAGTTGTGGCTTTTAGTTTTCACTTTAAGTAATCATCTTTAATAAAGTGTAGGATGGAAAATGTTGAGTTAGTAGATTGTATTTTAGACAAGTGGTGTTTGGTGTACGAATGCTGAAAATGGTTGCAAGGATTCTAACAACGACTTTACCTTAAATAAATTTCTTACTAGGAGTTCTACATATAAATATGGTGAATAAAATTCTAGTGGTTTTGAGATACCATTTGTGTGTGTGTTTTCTTAGATTCACAAACTGGGATGGATAATGCTCCTATGGTTCAGTCAACAACTTTACAATCCATAGATTCTATGGTTTCTGAAGTGCCCAAGATGGATGATATTTCTATACTAGAGTCTAGTGTTGTGCAACTTGAGCAAGTTTGCAATAATGAGAACCAAGAAACAGATGCTTCAAAAATGCAACATACATCATAAGAGACTGAAAATTCCACTCATGAGCTATTGCCAATTGCTACCACTTCATGTAGTGTAGATGTTGAGAAATCCATGCTTACAATTATATTGGTTTTAAATGGTCTAGTGTTGAAACGTTCTCCTCAACCATCCTAACACCACAACTGAGTGCAAATGGATTCAAAAAGAAATATTATACTCAAGCCAGGTTGCATTCAATTCTTGAAGACTATTTTACAGAGGTTTAATGTTGCAATTTGGTTGACAGTCTACTAGGAATAATGTGTATCAAATCCTTGGAGCACTAAATAACTTAGCTGAGGATACATTGCCTTTCTTTGCAATTTGGCCGCAAGATGTTTGCTACACCGCTCAAACTCAAAAATTGTTTAGACTTGAGAATCCAAACGTTGAGGCAATGTTCAAGCCTCTAGCCGAAATTTCCATGGGGTTTGAATGTGATCCACAAAGAACAATGCTTATTGATGACTCTCCTTACAAGGGATGTATTTCACCAACAAACAATTGTATTTTTCCACCACAATTTGATGCTGAAACGATGGTTGACAATATGATCTTGGAGGAGCTACCACCATACTTGTTTCATCTTGATGAGAGAAGGGATGTGCATGATTTAATTGCTTCTAATCGTTATGGACAACCTATAGTGACAAATGATAGTGAATGTTGAGAGAGAAAGAGAGAGCACATGAATAGAACCCCAAAGTGTGTAGAATACACACATGAGATGATGTATATATAGAGGGGACCTGGGTGCCATATATAGAGAAGCCATATATTGAGTAGCTTCACACATAAGCTCAACATCCCCGCTCAAATAAGGGTCCCTAACTGTGGATGAAAAAACCCTTGGGGGATCAAGGGAAAAACCCACAGCTCTATATACACCCACCGTTATATTATAAAAATTATTAAATATACAAATGTTCATGAGGAGCTACATCACTCCTTTTACAATGAATATTTTATGAGGAGCTACATCACTCCTTTTACAATGAATGTTTTATGAGGAGTTACATTACTCCTATCCTATCAAATACAATAATGAATACAAAGGTTCAATAAAGAGGTGTAAACGCTATCGATTAGCTCGTAATCAGAAGTGTCTCCATGAATCTGCTATGTAGCTTGTCATCACTATCGTATCACCAAACATATCTTCATGTTGTCATCAATATGACATCACCAAACATATATTCATAAATCTTTTATTGTCACCATGTTTGTCTTCATAAAATCAATTCTTTGATGAATTCTACATAGATCATATACTTAAGAAAACATAGTCATGAAAATTATTAGCATCGTTAGTGAAATAATTTACGTTCACAATGCCATAAGAGATGGTTCGCGACGTCACTCTTTTGACGACATATATACGCACGAAAACATATGGTACATAGAGTATGAACGTAAAAGTACAAGATGCGTGATTACGTGATGCAAATGATATGTGTATATACTACATAAAACAACATTTATCAACATAGTGATCAATGAATATCATCAAAGTATTAACAAAACATCATCATTGTATCAATAAAAATGAATAAATTATCATGGTATGAACGAAAAGCATCATGATATCACCGAAAATCATTGTATCAACGAAACAACATGATGGCATCACCGAGAATAACCATGGTATCAATGAAACAACATCATGGTATCACCGAGAATAACCATGGTATCAACGAAACAACATCATGGTATCACCGAGAATAACCATGGTATCAACGAAACAGTATCATGGTATCAACAAAAATCACCATGAAATTAACGAAATACCATCATGGAATCACCGAGAATAACCATGGTATCAACGAAACATCATCATGGCATCACCGAGAATAACCATGGTATCAATGAAATATTATCATGGTATCAACAAAAATCACCATGACCAAAGTACTAACAAAACATCATCATGGTACCATCAAAATCACTATGGTATCAACGAGAAATTATCAATAGAACGACGAAACTATATCTCTAAAAGAATAATTATACGAGAACAATGAATGAGTATATCATATAACAAAAGATCATGTACCAACAGTAGCTCGATAGAATTTGGACGACCATCAACTGCTCGATGACTGAATCGGAACGATATGTAACTGGCTTCTGCAACAAAGTTACGTCAGTAACAAATATATGATTGATGAAGAAAAAATATAATCGAGAAGTTTTCAATTATGAAAAAAAAATCAAAAGCAAAAAATAAAATTTTACTTTTCAAACATATTCGCAGTCCAAGACGATAACCCAAAATCGGTGCAGAATTTAGAGAAACTTTCTTCTGCAAAGTTATAGACCACATCGATTACGATGGCTTAAGCAAATAGTTTCTCATCGATTCCGATGCCTGCAGTGGCTAGTTCCTTCTGCAAAGTTGTAGACCACATCGATTACAGTCCCTTGCACAGGTAGTTTTTGCAAAATCGTTTTCAATTATAGCAGAAAACTCAAAAACATAAAACGAAACTTGCTTTTCGGACATGTACGCAGTCCGTGAACGATAACTAAATATCGGCGCAGAATTTTAAAAAACTTCCTTCTGTAAAGTTGTAGACCACATCGATTCCTGTCCCTTGAAAGAGTAGTTTTTGCAAAATCGTTTTCAATCAGGAGAAAACTCAAAAACAAAAAGCGGAAGTTGCTTCTCAAGTATGTACGCAGTCCGCGAATGATAACTCAAAATCGGTGTAGAATTTGAAAAAACTTCCTTCTGCAAAGCTGTAGATCACATTGATTCCGGTCTCTGTAGCGGGTAGTTTCTGCAAATTCGTTTTCAATTAGCAGAAAAATCAAAAACAAAAAGCCAAAGTTTCTTTTCAGGTATGTACGCAGTCCGCGAATGATAATTCAAAATCGGTGTAGAATTTGAAAAAACTTCCTTCTGCAAATTTGTAGACCACATAGATTCCGTTCTCTTCCACGAGTAGTTTCTACAAAATCGTTTTCAATTAGCTGAGAAATCAAAAACAAAAAGCGGAAGTTGCTTTTCCGGCATGTACGCAGTCCGCGAACGATAACTCAAAATCAGTGAAGAATTTGAAAAAACTTCCTTCTGCAAAGTTGTAGACCACATCGATTCCGATCTTTTTGACGGTAGTTTCTGCAAAAGCGTTTTAAACTAGGAGAAAATTTGAAAACAAAAACGTACTGCTCTGATACCATGTTGAGAGAGAAAGAGAGAGCACATGAATAGAACGTCCCCAAAGTGTGTAGAATACACACATGAGATGATGTATATATAGAGGGGACCTAGGTGCCATATGTAGAGAAGCCATATATTGAGTAGCTTCACATAGAAGCTCAACAGTGAATACAAACAAATCATGGAGTATTGGAAGCAACAAAATGATGTTTGGTCAGCTAAGTGCTCTTTACAAGAAGAATACCACCTACAAAAGGTGACAAAGATGAAACTATCATTGAAGACGTAAGTGGCACAAGCTACCGCAATGAAATGAGAAGAGCCCAAATACAAGAGATCTTGAAAAACGAGCGTACACTCATTGAAAGCATGAAGGCATCACAATGGACCACTTTAGCTAGATAATCGGGTTCTAACAAAAAAGGAGTTTTGAAGGCAGCCACCGCAAAGGATTATATAAATAGGGTGAAAGCTCAAAACAATCTTTTAAGGCTGGATAGAAACCAACCCTAAGGTACTAGCGACATGTCATATATTCTTGATACACATGCTTGAACACTCATGTGCATGGTATCTAACAAATCTTTCTTTTTATTCCTTCCTGCAGGATCTTACAAAGGATATTACTAGATGGAGCTCAATCAATAGAGATTTTGATATTTTTGCTCAAAATAATGAAGCAATCACCTACATTTTTTGTTTATCAATTTCTTGAGAGACTTTCTTTTAATTTTAATCATCAAATGAAATGAAAAGTATCCTTCTTATTAAGATTGCTGATCTTTTTCTTGTTCAAAACTTTGAATTGTGATTTATAGTTTTGTTAGCATTAGATTGTGCTTTTTTAGTTTGAAAAAAACTGTCAAAGATCCAAGTCTTTTTGGCTTTACTTAAGTTATTAATTGTGAAAGATCCAAGTCTTTTTGCTTTACTTAAGTTATTGATTTTCTATGTAATAGTCCTTAAAACAATATCGGATGGCTTTCTTGCTCCCATGTCTCACATTGGTCTTTAGGTAAGACAAGTGGTGACCTTGAAAGTATGGTCTCATATATCGATCAAGTGAAGAGACATGAAGCTTAAATATCACTACTATGTATCTAGTGTTAAACTCCATTGACACAAAGATACTAGAGTGCCAAATTGCAGTCTAGTTTAAGTGAAAATCCATTTGAGCTAAGGTAAAACTTATACTGCCTCATTTGTCTAGGATTCTACCCCATCAAGGAAGTTAGAATCTAGCACAAACCAATTAAGACTCTTTGGAGCCTAGATAGACAATTCGTGAAACCTAAGAAACTTATTATTGAGTTCGAGTCTAGTTTAGATAAGAAAAAGATCTTCAAACCAGCACTTGACTTTCTTACTATTCAATATTCAAAGTCCCTTGAGGCTAACAAATTACATACCTACTTGTACCTAACTAATGAGTAAGTATATAGATCTAAGCAAGTATATATAATGAGTCTTCAAACTAATAATCCAAGGGAAGAGAGTAGCAAGGTCCACTACTTGTTCAAGATCAGCTCTAGACAACATAGAAAGATGCTAGTTCTACTAATTGTTTAATTATAGGCATGGAGAAATGATAGAAGGTTGACCACTTGCAATAAGGTACTTCCATACGTCGTGGAAAGTAGGCAGTTCATACATATCAAGCAAAAGGGAATCAGTAAGAGCAGAAAGAATATACCGACGAGATGCTTTATCACGTCGTTGCCAATCCGTATAGGCAACATTCCAATCTTCAAATATAGGTCCTTCAGTGATAAGCACGTTATCATTATCCGTATCAACAGGCTGAGACGGACAAACATGATTTCCAAGAACAACATCGGAGAGTTCATCGCCTTCAAGAATTAACAACATCTTTGCTTTCCAGCCTGGAAAACCTTGACCTTGGAAAGGAGGAACAGAACGCTGGCCAGAAGGAAAGCCGTTGACGAGAATATTCATAGCCATATCTTGTTGCGAGAAGACGTATAAGATAAGATCGCAGAATTTGCACACCATATATGGTGAAGGCCGCAATTGAGAATGAGAGAGATATGAGGACTGCATTCTGTCAACGATAAACGTAAGAAGGATGCTCAAGGAACGTCCAAAGATGTGAGAGACGTCACCCAAAAAAGGCAGGGTAAAGGAGACGTTAATAATAAAAGAGTCCTCAAAATAGAGTGGCGTGAGACGCAAGATTGACCGCCACAATAAGAATAGCAAAAAGCTAAATCTTCTCGAAAAAGTTAACGCCAAAATAAGAAAAACGATCGCGGACGCTTCACGAAGAAGTAGGACAAAGAAAGCTGCGTCAAGCTCAATTGCAGTAAAAATAGCATAACTTTCTCGTGCGAACTCCGATTGACGCAAACCTAGAACTCAAATCGAAGAGCTCAAGGAGACGAACAAGTTTTGGATGAAAAGTGCCATTGCGCTATGCTCCATCACGCTTTTCCCGTTTCTCTAAATTTTGAGCAGAACAGCAATAAAAATTGAGATGAAGTTCAGGGTGTCATCAACAAGAAAACGTAATCAACAATTAGATTGATTAGCAATAAACGCCACACAAAACACTAATCATATTCTTCTTAACACAAAACAACCACAGTTAACAAGAATCAATGCTCAAAAATAAAATTTGTAGCAATTTTTGAATCTTACATGCAAATCACATACACATACTGTTTTGTCACCATGAATTGAATCGACGCATGATCGTTACTGCTCGGATACCATGTTGAGATGTAGAGAGAAAGAGAGAGAGACGAGACAAGAGACACACCATATACGCTCCCAAAGACTGATTCATATTGAGGACAAGATACAAATATATAGGTGAGACCAAGTTGAGTAGAGTGAGCCATATATAGCTCCAACCACCTATTCTTACTTTACCATCAGAAAATACTATGGGAAAAGCATCAATAGCTCCGCCTCTTTAAGTTGGAGCAAAAAGCATTGATTCTTTATTTCTACTATTTCATTATCATCTCACACCCTAGCTAGATCCTATATCTACGGTAAACTCCAATATATATATATTCTATGTATTTTTCATATTTTTCTCATATTTCTTTTTAAATAGCTACTATGAGGGAATCAAATCCTAGCGGGACACTAGGTGGCATGACTTCAAAGATACACTTATTTTAATGCATTATTGCAAGCATGATTACAAAAATTTGTCAAGGAGCAATGTCATGCTTTCATATGGCATGAGGTGTCCTTTGGAATCAAATGAAAGTCTAGGCGAAGGGGACCACAGGAAGACTTTTGCTGCCATAAATGGACCCTATTTTGATGATTTTTTTACACAAGGTTCCGATCCAAATTGGAAAATGATTGTAAAATGAAAATCGTAGCTAATGAGCTGAAGTTTTTGCCCATATGTTTACTTTTTTATTTGGAGCCACGGTTGAGGACATATGATCAAAATACTGGACCCCAGTTTGCCCACATCATGCAGGGACAGGTCATTTCCAACTTTTCCAATTCCTATTCACACTGGCTCCTCTCTTCTTGTGTAAACCCTTGGGGGTTCCCTTCACCTATAAAAGGGGACCTTTTCTTCCTTTAAAAGAAGAAAAGCATTCAAGCCATTGATGAGAGGAATTCATGAGGGAGTGTGTAGTAATGCTTAATTGTACTTAGCCATTAACATACGCCTAAGCCTACACTTTCTCCTAGAGGAAGACTAGCCATTCTTACATGCTATCCTTGGAAGATCAACTCTAGTCAAAGAAGGTCGTGGACTTGGCTTATCAATCAAAGTTGAATTCTCCCCTCTTCTTCTCTCTCTATCAATAATGGTGCCAAAGGGTTTGTCAAGTAAGATGTGTTCTACATTGATGTTTTCTTGATTTCTTGTTGTTTTCTTTTTCATCTCTAATCCAATATATATATATATCTAATCTCATCTCCTTAACCAAACCTATCTCTCTCACTCTTAGTGATTCATCCTCTCTACAAATTGTAGGTTCTCTTTGCTACAGGTACATCTCTCCCCACAGTATCCTTATTGCCTACGGGCAAGAATAGGGCTTGGGAGGGAAACTTCTCATCTCTTCACTTCTCACATATCTACATTTCTCACATACTATCCTAGATGAATAATCCACATGATGATAATTTCTATCGCTTTCACTCTGTACGATCTATTAGAATTAACGTATGGATTAGCCGTAAAATACACTTTCAACAACGTATAGTGTTTCTCTTTTGCCCAAAAAGGCTCAATGAAATACTTCTATCACCGGATCTCATTATACTACCTCTCATAGACTATAACTTTTCTTTTGATGTAAGCGTATTTATCTTGCTATGAACCAAGAGGATTTATACACACAATTAATCCCAATCACTAGATTATATTATGGTAAGCACAAAACTACAATTCCAAATAACAATTCGTAGCCTATTTGGTCAGCCAAGATTGAATGCCATTAACTCATCTATTTACCCTTTTATACTACGATATGACCATAGCCTTGATGTTTTCATCTTTGTGTTGTTTTGACATTCTCTTTCGTGTTCTTTCTTTGTGTGTGTGACTGCAAGAGAGAAAGAGTGGGTCTTCTTTGATTGCACTTCTTTCCAAACCCTAGTCTTCATGGCATCTATGGTTTAACTCCTTCATATAGTTTTTGTTGAGTTCTCTCACAAAATCTCACAGCCATACGCCTAGTGCTTTCCTGGCAAGACTGCAAATTTCTCAACAACGGGGAGAGATTGCACCCAATTTCTGTCTATTTCTTCACTCCTCTCCTCTCTTTTCTCTCACCGTGCCAGACATAGCACTCCGTTCTAGGAGGTGCGCCTGTACGCTTTTCTTCTCTCTCCCCCGCTCTCTATCTCTCTATCTCTCTTGTCACGTATGGCTTGTAGTATGTGCAAAGATGGTTGCCAGGTATACGGTATTGTCGATTTTATGGTTTGCAATATGTGGTTTTCTCTATTCGGCAGGTCCACCTCGCCTTCCGTTTGTAGCATTCCAGGATGGAGGCAAGCAAGGAGTTGCTGGCGGTGAAGAAGGATCATATCGTGCATGAAGGAAAGATTGGGGGTGTGGCCTTGTCCAAGATTTCAAAGGAAGCACATGTGTTGTGTTTCAAAGGTATGTTAGTAGATGTAGAAGTGGAGTGGGCTATCCATTATGTACATGGCTCTCTTGAGGAGAACTTTTATTTACATGGATGGGAGGGAGGATTGGACATGCATATGGAGCAGGATGGTGTGCTTGGTGATGCTTGGTTTGAACTCGAAAGTTTGTCAATGAGTTCTTGGTGTGATGGAGGTATGCTACGGGCATTTTGTCCATATTTGTGGCTACATGCTAGGGTATGGCACTATGGGAAGCCGTTGTAGGTGGATGGAGGAGATCAATGCCAAATGTTTGACCCGGGTGGAAGCTATGCTATGATTGAAGGGGGTTGGGTAAACCGCTTGAGCAAAAGCAGCAGGTAATAGTCCGTTTTGTTTATATAGTAGCAAGTTTGGTGTGCATAGTGGGTTTGTTCGGTGTTACAATTTTTTTGGTTCAATAATCCTATGTGTGGTTGAACATGAATGTTCAACAAGGGGGTTGGGCAATGATGGTGCACCCAAAGGCATTCAAGACTTGGAGTGGGTACATGCATAGGATACGTAGGCTGGCTCGTGCAAGCTGGGGTGCTAAGGCATGTACAAAGGTCCCGGGGAGCAAAAGGGATATGGAAATGTATACCTAAGGTTGTTCTCTAGGCCAAAGGGACCCTTCACGGAGATAAAATGGTTGATTAATCTATTTGTTTAACGTGCCAAAAATACATTGGCAAATACATTGGCAAATGTAGTATTTGAGGTGCTTTCTCAGCCGGTCCTAACATACAGATGGATGGCCAAAGGTGGAATACCTTGCAAATTCATGCCAGATTGGGCAAGTACAGATGGATGGCCAAAGTTGATGCCAATGGATAGACTTGAACAACTTAAATCACGGTGGGTGCCAATCTTTTTGGATCATCAATCCGAGCTTGAGTGGGAAAGTTATGGGTCAACAAAGTTTTCAAGGGGGTTGGCAATGATTTTTTTGAGTGCAGGGTTCTTGAAGGTTGCATGCAATGTGTGGATTTGGCCGAGATTTATGGCTCTTTGATCCGACTCATGGGCACTGAGACACATCCACCTCAAGTTGGTAGGCAATTACGGCGAGAAGAGACCATATGATTTTTCTTGTCGTCAGACATGTTGTCTGAGGCCATGGTAACGCCAGATGGTGGGGCCGCGTTGAGATTTGGCAGTGGCAAAACAAAGCTCTCATATGGTATGATGGGAAAAAACTATTTGGCAAACACAAGCGGGTGAGAGCATCGATGGCATGGGTATCACACAAAGTCGTATTTTATGAATGCAATCAGTGAAGGGAGGCTCGACTTTATTGAGGTGTTTGTTGGGGGGGGGGGGGGGGGGGGGTTGTTTGAACTTCAAAAGCTAAAAGGGAAAGGGAAAAAAAAGAAGAAGTTTTAGCTAAAGGACTTTTTTTAGGAAGTTGCGTCTTAGAAGAGGGGGGGGGGGGGGGGGGGGGGGGGGGGGGGGGGGGTTGTTTGAACTTCAAAAGCTTAAAGGGGAAGGGAAAAAAAAGAAGAAGTTTTAGCTAAAGGATCTTTTTTTAGGAAGTTGCGTCTTAGAGGGGAAGGGTTTTTTTTTATAAAAAAAAACTCACAATTTGTGAGAGATTGTATTAATCATAAGCAAACAAAAAATGACAACCCTTTTTAAGCCCAAGCCAAGGCATACCGGCATTACAACAGAGATAAACATTACACAAGCACCAAAAAAATATGGCCAGCATCAGAACTAAGATAAACATCACAGCAACACCAAACAAATATGTCTAACATGGGAGCCATCCCGACCAATCCGACTATAGAGAGTAAGATGAAACAGGCTGAACAAGGAGCCACCCTTGTCAAGGAATAGAGACCCGTGAAACTTAAAAGAAGCAAGATGAGAATTGGGTAGAGACGAGCTCCATCACCGGCTTCAAAGGAGCCTACACCAAGAAAGCAAAGACTGCATGTCCACCAAACCTTGGGTGCCACCAACAAACAGGGCACTGCCACTGCCTTGCCTGAAGCCGAAGAGTAGACCAACCACATTCGGAAATCAAACTTCCGGCCCATCACTGGTAAAAAATTCGAACTGACATGCAACCAACAAAGAAACCCTGCACCACGAATAGAAACTCAGCACCATGATAGGAGCCGAACAAACGGAGACTTTCCCAGTGGCACAAAGCAGCCATGCCCCACCACATGCACCCCAATTTCCAAACCAATCCGCATCCTTCAACCCGCATCTATGCTTGATGCAGTCCACGCAACAAGTCCACCTCTTTGATCATGACTGAGTAAATCCAACACCCCCAAGGAATGAATGCGCACTTCCACAAAAAATTCCCAAGTTGTCTCTTGCGAGTGCTTTGCCCTTACATGAAGGACGGGCAACCGCACAACCCTAGTGCAAAAATACGGCTAGGCGAAGGGTTTTAAGAAGGGCAAAATTGAAAAGAAGTGAAAAGGAAGAGTTTCATAGGCTTGAAGGTGTGTAGGAAGTCAAATCTTGATGAAGCGGGTTGGAATGGCGGGCGCTTTGCAGAAAAGGGAGAGAGCGAGGGATACCAAGAGGAGGAGCTATTGCTGGAGTGAAGCCGACGGTGGATTTTCCATCAAGGTGTGTGTGTTGATAGAATCAAGCTACAAAAGAATTGTGTGCCCCTATGTATGAAGCAATGCTGGCCATGGGCAGCCTACAACACACTGTATGGATCTTGTACATGACATTTTTCCCTGAAGGAGAAGCTATGATTGTCGGTTTCGGTGTCGTCTCCCCCCCTTTCTTCTTTGATCATCTCCAGGGTGTGTGGGTGTGTGTGAGCATGTGCGTCCATCTGCGCACGTTTGCATGTGAGAGAGAAAGAGAGAGAGGTGTTGAGTTGTGGAAGAGCTGGAATCAGGCAAGAACGGTGTGATCACCATCTAGCGATTGTAGAGAGCGTGTCTGCATTGGGTGAAGTGCAGGCGCGACCCTTCTAGTGTAAATTGTTTTTGATCAAAGTGTTTTCGAGAGAACAGTGCTGTTGTGAATACCCTGAGTTATATATGGGCAATTGCATGTGTGTCGGGTGTGTTCCCTATTTCCCGTGTCCAACATTTTAAATCTTCATTATCTATTGTGAATTCTCTCTAATCTTTACTACTTGCTCTTATTAACCCTAATTATCTCTATCTGCAAACATTTTACTTGGTTTGAGCCTCTACTAAATTGTTCTCTACAACCAGAAGCCCTATGCTTTTTCGATCGACCCGAAAGAATTGCGCTCTCCGACAACGTTTATACTAGAAGAGTGTGATTTTTAAAGATAGTGCTACCATGGGATACTAAACCATAAAAAATTATCTTCCTCCCTAGGAAGTTAGGAAGTGCAAGGGCACATTGCAATTTAGAGGCCTGTCAATGTATATCCTCTTGCATGTGCTGTAGATGTCAAAGTTAGAATGAGACAAAAGAAGAAGGTTCTCCACGTGGACAACATAAATTGTCATTGCACGTGAGAGGTTCTTGATTTTCCATATCTTTTTTTTCGTATTATAGAAAATCATGTTTTGTGATCGAAGGATCCTTAACATGTCATATTCATTACTTATGAGTCCCTAGAACACGCAAATACCAAGGAATCGGTAGTAATAATTAAAGCACGTTTGTGAGGCAATTGTATACTGTAGTCCTCGTTCCTAGTCTTTTACTACAACTTGACTTACACTTGCAAAAGAATGTGCATGACTAGTCCGTATCATATTGTAATACTAGCATGACTTTGAGAGAAAAAGCTTTCTCATGGCGCTAAATATATAAATTTGATATAGCAAGCATTTGCCCATTGTGCATGACATCCATGATCAGATATGAAATTCTAATTGTACGATGAAATGATTCTTCTCTAAATTGTTTTTTGTGTGGCATGATACTGTAAATTGTTTCTTGCGTGCATGACACTACTACAAGAGTCAAATGCCAAAGAAGAAACATGATAGGCTTCTCTATTTTGTTGCAATGCTTTGACTACAATATTGAACATACAAAAGCAAGTCCCAAAGAGATTACTTCAACAAACAAATTTTAAACAAGTGAAAGGGTCACGACGGCTTTCAAAAACAATAAGAAAGTGATAAAATTGTTAGGTTGAATTAAATTGGTATCAGCGTTTGGGAAAGGATTGCCTCAGCATAGTCTTGAGCCGATTGAAAATCAAGATTAGCTAACTGCAATCCATGGTAAACGAAAGAAAAATCGATGAAATGCGTGAGAAACTTGTCCAAAAATTTAATCTCAAAATTTTTGCTAGTATTTCTAATTTTCTTCTTTGTTAGGAAAAAACTCGATCAACAGCCGCTCAATAAAATAGACTTTTTCGAATGTGAACATTGACTGAAATCAAGCTATAAAATGCAAGAAATGTAAAGCCATGTGAATTTGTGAAATGAACCCAGTAATAAAAAGAACTAATTAATATATATGTGTGTGTATAGAATTTATTAGAATTATGCAAAGTGAAGCTTCCCTTTAGCATTCTCAAACAATAGAATGAAAAAAAAACATGTTTGTGTGTGTGTGTGTGTGTAAAATTTACTAAAATTTATGGAAGGTGAAGCTTCACTTTAGCATTCTAAAACAATAGAATTCAAAAAAAGGAAAAAACATGTTAAGATGTGAAATGAAAGGTAAGTCTCCATCGTGTCAGCATTTGAAATGAAAGGAGTCTCCCTAATCCAACACAACACTAAGGGTTTCTTTTAGAAAGCCAAAAATCATGCTAGCATGTTTCTACATACGTGTGTGTACTATGAATTGCAAATAGAATGCCTGATGCACCTCCATGACCATCCATTCACAAACACCAAGAAGTTTTAATGTTCTTCTACCTCATACAACCATACTTCGATCAGCATTCTCAAACCATCATGCTTACATATCATGTCCACATAGGAATGCTTTTTTAATAGTAGACCAAAGTGTTGCAAATAGGCACCACTATAAAAGCCCCCGTAAGTGGGCATGTCCCTAAAGAGGGACAAACTTATAGTACACTAATTGAGTCTCCTTGGAGATACAATGACCTGTGAG
The DNA here is from genome assembly GCF_014529385.1 of Adiantum capillus-veneris. Classification (NCBI taxonomy): domain Eukaryota; kingdom Viridiplantae; phylum Streptophyta; class Polypodiopsida; order Polypodiales; family Pteridaceae; genus Adiantum; species Adiantum capillus-veneris. Next base: position 80,870,526 of record NC_140957.1, read on the forward strand.
TGACAAACACCATGGTTCAACACCTACGCACTACTGTACTTCTCTTTAGGCTTGTCCCCACCTATTGACACACAAAACTTTTACATTGCTTTTCAAAAGGCTACCATATCTCCACAATGGGTGTTCCGTGACCAACGTAAATTGTTGTTGATAGTACTTGCAATCAACTCTCCATTGCATCATCTTGCACTCAAAATTAGAATCGTAACGTGAAGTCAATGGATTTTACTCTTGGAGTCCTTAACTTAGAGTGTTTGCCCTACATGGACCAGAGTCAAATCAGGTTATGCCACATGCATGCACATCGTTGTCTCATATGCTAGCTCTCGCCTCGATAAAATGTTCATAAAGATTTCTTTCCTTCTTTCTTTTAAGATGGTCTCTCATAAATAATTACTCCAACAACTATTATCCTTGGGGAAGTCCCGTTAGAGACTACATGAAGGATATATGTATGAAGGATATATGCTTTGTATGAAAGAGTCACTCGTAGAGTACAACGTCCTTAAGGAATTTTAGATAGAATTGCTAGCCTCATTGATGTGAAGCAAGGTCGTCCTCTAATGCCGAATATCATCGGGCTATACATTGATGCGGGAATTGTTAGCAGGTCAAGCAAGGAGACTCTTTCAAGGTATCAAACTCAAGAAGTAAACCTAACAAGTAAATGCATCAACTCAACAAGCAAATCACCACTCAATCATCGAAAAATCTGTCTATGTTCTCTCTCATCGCTCTAGGTCATCATGCCATTTTAATGACTAAACGGACTCGGATCATCACGAAACTTTTAATGAAGCTATATTAGGTCTAAGATCACTAATCTACCAAGTCTGTTGGTCATCTTACAAGGTACCAAAATCCCTATCCGTCATGGTCCAGGTCAAAAATACTGCAATAGAATAGTCCATACAGGTCGCCCTAAGGTCTAATATCATGCTCCTATGGTCAAGATGTCAAGAGATAGTTATTCAAGCACTTAAACCTACAAATAAGGCTCACAAATGCATAGTCTTGAACCACAAAAAAACTTGAAATGATTATACTTAATTAAAAGAGCAAGAGACAAGGAACACGATGTACTTCGCAAAATCAAATTTGGATCACCAAATCATGAGAAAAATTGACTACAAGTTGAACCTGAGTAGTCACTCACAACCGTACGTAAAAAAACCTCTTCCAAAACTCAAGACAATGTTTCAATGATGTGTTCAAACTAAAGCTATTGAGCTTTAAACCTAGGGCTTTTCAAAATGGCCAATGGCTAGCTCACATGGCTTTGGGCTCATTACAAAAGATTACAACTTTGAGTATAGAGAGTTCACCTCAACATTATAGGGACTCTTTTACAAAACTTTTTGGAAAAACTAGGATAAATTACATCAGAAATTGGGCTTCAACAAGTTGTGGTAGGCTAGGAGGGCACCCATCCGTTGCATTGGCCAAACACTCCCCCTTCCTAGCCATTGTACGTCCTTATGCAAGTCTTGGCTACTTTTACTTGTCAAATTTCCGTTTTCCCATTGTCTTTGTGATGCAATTGAACTTTGTAGCTTTCGCAATGATGTCGGCTTTGACTAAAAAATCTCTCAACATGTTCCTGGTATGCTATATGCATGGCTTGTAGATCCTTTGTGAGCGGGTTGAAGATATTGCAATATATCTCAAAAACCCCCGTCATGAAGGCCTCTTCAAAAGTTTGTATGTAGTGTGATGGGAGGAATATCAGTAGTTTGTACATCCTCATAGTGATATTACGTGAAGGGGATTCGATTTCCATGTTCTAGATCATGCCGTACATGCCTTCTAGGAACACCTCTATTGACTTATAGCTAGTCATAAAAGCTTAAAGTGGATCTTCACCAAAGCAACCTTGAATATGTGACAAAGGCAATGGGTATAACTTTTACAAGAGTATAACTTTGATATTTTCTATCACCCTAGAACGGAAAACATGGTTGCAAACTCACTCATTCAAAACCCCTTTTTAAGCCTCATATATATACCTAGCATCCCGATCATTGAAAGGATTAAGAAAGTTGTATCATCTGATCTAAAGTATCAAAGGTAGCTTACTATTGGCTGATCTAGAGAATCAAAGAATATACCTTCAATGTAGCACTTTTCATATGATGAGCCTTGTCTCTATTATAGAGATAGGCTATGTGTACCAAAAGATCCTAACTTAAAAGAAGGCTATCTTGGTCGAGGCCCATGATAGTCCTACTTCATGACATTTAGGGTATGCAAAGACCCTCAACATAGTATGCAAAATCTTCTATTGGATTGAGTAGAAGGTATATGTGCTATGCTGTGCTCGTCAATTCTTGGCATGCCAAAGGATTAAGGCTCAGAGAGTTAGACTTCTCGCTAAACTTCAACCACCTCACCTCCCCCAAATGAAGTGGGAGTGTATAATTATGGAATTTGTCATTGGATTATCTATGGTACAAGGAGGATAATATTCACTTATAGTAGTCATTGATCTATCACTAAGGTTGTACACCTCATACCAATCAAGACCACCTTTATTGCTTTCGACATTGCACAACTATCGATTAAAGAGATATTCAGGTTGCATGGATTTCCTTTCTGGATTGTAAGCGATCAAGGTCGGTTGATATCAAATTTTTGGGCATCACTCTTCAAGGTCATTAGGAAAGTGTTAAACTGTAGTATTTAATACCATCCTCAATTCGATGGAAAACTGAGCAAGTCAATTAAGTCATTGAAGATATTCCATGACCTTATTGTATTACAGAGCCTAAGAGACATATCCAATTTTTACCTTGAGTGGAGTATGATTACAATGCTTCTCATCATCAAAGCATTTGTATGACCCCATTTTGTGCCTTGTATGGTCAAGAATGTGTCTCTCAATTCAACTTTTTAGACCCTGCTACACACGGGTTGGAAGCATCTAAGAAGATGCTTGAAGAAATGGAAATCCAAACAAATGCCATTGAAAGGATATTCAAGAAACTCAATGCAATATATGGATGATGAGATATCCAAAAGAACATTCAAAAACGAGAGTAAGTTTTTCTTGGGATTCACCAAAGCCAAGTATCTTATCACTTAGAAAGTACAAGAAACTTAGTCTATGTTAGTGTGGTCCTTACAAAGCGATCATGTCTATATGTACTCAAGCTTACAAGTTGAAGTTTCTAGATCACATCAAAGTCCATGGTGTATTTCGCGTAAGCTTACTAAAACTCTACATTTCCTGTGATGATAAACTCCTCATCGATGAAAATATGGTCATGCCAACTCAAAAAATCTTGGAGCTCCAACGAGGAATTTAATGTCATGTGATCACGTAAAATTTCTTGTGATCACAATGTTTATATTCACATTCACATAATCACAATTAACATGATCACAAAAAAGCCGATAAGTGGTGATGTGGAAACTGACCAAAACCCCACCAGGGTATGTTTTTTTTTTCTAATAAGCTTACTAAGAAACTATGCGAACCCTAAACTAAGCCCCTTAAGAAATGAAAAAATCCCGGGGGTGAGCTTACCAAATTGGATGACCTCTATAGGTTAAGGGGAAGTCACATAAATATTTAACATGATTACGTATTTTGAAACGTGATCACTCAAAGTTACTAACGTGTTCACACATTTTTGATGACGTTAATGAAATCCTTGGCTCCAAAGCTCTATAATTTTTGAGTCTCGAGAGAAGATCCTTTGAAATAGAATTCTTAGAGAGTACCTTGTTCAGTGCCAAGACTATCCCTAAGAATATGCAACATGGAAAGATGAATACACCTTAGAGAAGGACTACCTTACTTTTTCTCAAGATGAGGACATCTCAAACCCTAACGTGGGGAGATTGTAACATACCCAATATTTATCAATATAAAAATTATATTAGTTACTTTGCAAAATTATTAGAGATTCACATTTTTGTCAAGTTATGGAGAGTTTTAATGAAACAATTGGATCAAAATTCATAGTTCATTTATGGTTTTCACAAAGAACCATACGTTATATAAACTGGAATTTCAAAATTCATAATTATATTACGACATGGGAGCGATAATATATGAGATTAATAACCTCAATAATGAATCTGTTGACTTCTAGGAGTTTTTTAGCACGTTGGAAAGGGCGAAAAGAGAGCACACCCAACACACACCAAAAAATCCTCTCTATAGCCCAAGGCTTCCACCATAGCACCCCTATCCACTAGAAAACACTCTCAAACTGCCATAATTCTACAAGCAAACCACCTTTCTCACACAACCTGATGCAGACACTCATTGCAACACTAGAAACAAGCACACCCGTTTTCTAGTACTCAATTCACAACCCTCAACACACACAACACCTTTCTCTTTCTCTCTCTCTCTCTCTCTCTCTCTCTCTCTCTCTCTCTCTCTCTCTTTGTTTCTCTTTCTCTCTTTCTCTCTTTGCACAACACACCCTTGGGGGAAAGACCTGCCAACGCACACCCAACTTTCTCTCTCTCTCTCTCTCTCTCTCTCTCTCTCTCTCTCTCTCTCTCTCTCTCTGCACAATAAACCCTCGAGGGGCAAACCTGCCAACGCACACCCGGAAACACACCTACAAAATTAGAGAAGAGAAGGGTATATCAACACCAAGATGCACCAAGGATGCCTTCACTTTGTTCAAAAAACCATACACAATCTACTACAACCAATCTCTGTGTGCATAGCCTCATTGAGAACCAAAAACATAGCACCTCGGTAGCCCGCATTGGCTCCAAGTAGAATCCATGGTCAAAATCCCAATAAACAAAAAGAACTTATGGAAAAATCCCTTTACAATTCCAAAAGAAAACCTATTTTAGGAGATGATGTAAATTTGTGTCCTCTTCTACTCGTGCAACTCTTCCTGACCTTAATTTGGTAATTTCTTTTCATTCCACACAAGTGGATAATTTTTTTTAGTATGTCTCTCTCTCTCTCTCTCTCTCTCTCTCTCTCTCTCTCTCTCTCTCTCTCTCTCTCACCTAATTGCATGGGAAACACCCTCTGTTACCTTATGGTTGTCACGGTGCCTTGACAAGGGTGGAGCCCCACTCTTCCTCGATAAAATAATTTGGCTCATTGAGGTCATGGAAACCAAGTGCTTGTCAAGCCTGCCACCATCAACAATATGAAAAACGGCCGCTAGCACCACCTAGGTGTGCCACGAGTAATGCTCAAAGAGCCACCACACACCCACGACATAGTCATCCATGCAAGGGAGTTGTGTCTGTTTCCCCTTGATACACCTAATGAGGATCACAACGCAGCATAAATACCCACCATGTTGGCTCCTGATTTTTTTCAATGGGATAAATTCCTCTACCATGTGTCACTGCCATATTCACTGGCCCTCAACATCTCTAAAAAAAAACATACAAAAAATCCCCCCGTCAACTACTAGCCACTTCCATTTGGTGCCTAGAGGTCCAATGAACAACCTCTAAAGCCTAGCTCAAAGTGGGTATCCTTGACTACACTTCCACTTTCTCACACTGCATTTCCACCTTGTTGAGCCCTCTAACCAACGGCATTAAAATGGGAATAAACTATTTGGCACCCCATCCCCCGACTCGCAATTGTCATCGACTTCAATTGCTTGTTTCTTGACCTTCGTAACTCTGGTTGACGAGCCGTCAACTCCTATTGACTTCATATAATTCACACCACATCTCAAAACTTGGTTGAGGCCCAAAGATTTCCATATGAAATTCTCTCTCATGCGACAAAAAAGGATATGACCTGGCTCCCCTTGAAACGAGCAACCAAAACTCCGATTGTTGATCCATAAAGAGCAACACGCTCCACACTTCAAGCACTCACATCTACTTGTTCACATCATCTTTGGACACATGTCCCCACATGTTGCCCCATCCATCGAGAATTTTCAAACCACTCCAACTTTGTACCACCATATCTTGCAATCCACAGATTTTTTAAAGGAGATGTCTCCACCAAAGATGGATAACATACTTAGGATAGAGCACTCCTGCCTGCACCTCTACACACCCATGGCTCTGCATTGAAGACTTCCCATTTTGGACCAACTTTGGATGCACTATCATTCCCCAACCCTCTTGTTGAACATTCATGTCCAACCACAAAACGGCTTTATTCACCTAGAAGTTGCAAAATAGAGAACATTGTGAGCAAAAACAAAAAAAACCTCTACCATATGTACAATGTCTTATTCTTGGTTCCTACCAATACTCAAGTGGTTCTCCCCACCCCATGTATCACAACATAGCTTCCACTTGGATCGAATGACCAACCATCTGCTCTCTCCAATTGTCTTTAGCTACAATCTAATCTTGCATATCAACACATGAAAAAATTTGTACCTGACCCTCTTGCTTATCCATGTAAAGCAACAATCTCCATGCAATAAATCTCCTCCAAAAGGCATTGTGGTTGATACAAACACTCCTCTACACCTGCCTTTGCCGGAATAACTATAGTAGGGGACAATTTCTCTCCCAAAGGTAGCTCCATTTATGGAGGGGCTTCTTCTCAAATCACCTATATGTTGACCAAAGCTTTACTAACAAGAATCTGCGACTCTTCCTCCATATCAACCATTAGATCATCAAATCCCCAGACAAATTCATCTTCAATGCAATACTGATCAAAGGAACTTGTCCCCACGACATCATCCATGTAATCCATTGACAACAGCTACTGCTCCCCCTCTATTCAACATATAACATATCGTGAGCACAAGAAAAGTCCCCAACTTTGTTGATCTCCCCTTTATCATTGTCCTCTTGTTGACCTTGTAGGATTGCTTGGCTATCCACAGATTTGGCCTTGTCCTTTTTTGCAAAGCTAAAAACCAATTGCAGTGCTACAATACTTTTTAATACCATAATCACTAGCATAGTCATCAATACATTGTTGCATTTCATCCTTGTTTTCATATCCTCCTTCACAAGATCTTGCACTTCAACCTACTTACCTTTCACATTGATGATCACCATGTTATCCTACATAGAGCAAGGTAGCTTTACCCTTACCATCACATGCTCATTGGATTTTGTGTTCTTGCCATACGATGTGGACTCATATGCTCTATCTGCTGAGATGTAGAGAGAGAGACAGAGAGAGAGAGAGAGGGAGGGAGAGAGAGAGACACCATGTACGCTTCCAAATACTGATTCATATTGAGGAAAATATACAAATATATAGGTGAGACCAGGTTGAGTAGAGTGAGCCATATATAGCTCCAACACCCTCACTCAAACAAAGGTCTGTAGTTTTGGATGAAAAAACCCTTGGGGAGTTCAATGTAAAAATATGAATCAACAATGATGATGTGAAATTGAATTTTGTATCTATGTACAAATATACAAGTGACTCAGAGATCACAGTGTGCAAGTGTGGAGTGTGCATAGTGCATGGTACCTATAGGATTACAATGCCATATGTACAAAGCTATCATAATAGAAGAGAAGCTAATCTAAAAAGACTGAGGTCAAAGCAGCTTGAGGCTCCAAGTGCAAGAGGATGAAATGTGACTCGTTGAGGCCTTCGGCAAGAATGTTTGCAATCATATGGTCACGTAGACAATGTTCAACCATTATGGTGCCTTTGCGTACTTCATACCTGACATAATGGTAATGGACAACAATGTACTTTGACTTATTATGTTGAACATAGTCTTTTGCAAGACTAATAGCACTTTGGTTTTCACACTACAAGGGTGTTCTAGAAAAAGGATAGTGACCTATATCAACCAGCATTGTCAAAACCAGATCAACTCACAAGCTGCAAGTGATGCCACAACATATTCTGACTCAATTGTAGCAACTGCAACACAACGTTGTTTCTTGTTAGTCCAAGAAACAAGAAAATCATTTATAAAGAAGAAATTTCCACTAGAAGATTGCATGGATAAATGATCGCAGCATTACTTATCCACTTGCCATGGTCCGCCACATAGAGCGTCTAATGCTCAGTTCACGTTGATGGACCAAAAGATGTCGTGCGCACACTCACACACCTAGACAACTCAACACAACATAAGGAATTTACTTTAATTCCTCACCTCACTCACTACCACTCAAAAGCACCCTAAAAACTCTACCCACAAGCTCAATTCAAACTCCAAACGCCTCGACCTACAAGCCCTTGCCTACCCGCAGACACTACAAGGTGAGTCGAGGTGATCAACACTTGAAATCACGCTTGATGGTGGCCAAATATACAAGAAAAACCATCAAAAAACCAAAAACTCCAGCCACAAAATTCCACTCTCAAACCATTGCAAAAGCTTCACCAAACTCCACTCGGTTGGACTCTTTGGAGTAGCGCCAACCCTAATGGCACCGATACAGGGTCAAATAGTCTTGCAGAAAGCCGCACCTTATTCCCTCAATTCCTTGCACACACACATCCATGGAAACCTTAGAACTTCCATAGACTCTCCCATGTGCAAAGTTGAAGAGAGAAAGCTCTCATTCACTCCTCCATACACACGAAAACAGGACGGGAACGCAACGGGACTGCACTAGACCACCTATAGGAACAGAGGGGTGAAAGTGTTGATATTTCTCTTCCAAAGTCCTCCCTCAGCCTGGATCATCACGGAACCATGAGTGATGCGGAAATTTTAAACCATTTCACACCATTTTTTGACCTTTTTTGGCCCAGGTTTGGCCAGTTTTGACCCCTGGCGGGCATTTCTCGCAGAAAAAACCGCAAACGGGCTCCAAATTTCACACGCTTGATCCTCAATACCCAAATCAAATTTCCACATCCCCACATTCCATTTTTGACCACTTCTAGGGCGATGCACGTATCACCGCAGATCAGGCGCCGCAAATAGAAAGTTACCGCATGTGTCAAACTTCTCGAGCGGGATGAGAGTACCCACACTTGTCACTTGCATTATTTACATTCTAGAAATCTCAAACACATTATATAGAGCCAAAATAAGCCACCTAGAACCATATCCAAGGCCCCGATACCCTTTCCAGGCATGTACATATGCTTGATTGCCGACACGCAAGCATGCATATTTACAATGTGCACACATTGCACCTTTTTTTGAACTTGAAACCACTTTGCAAAGCTCCCAAATTCATGTATTTACATCTTTTTGTACATATGACCATGCATATAAACGCTACTTTGTACACGCCAAAAGCGGTCTATCATCATTGCCCACCCTCTAAGTAGAGCATTTAGGCTCAACCAAGAGACTATTTGCATCTGGAACCACATCCCTCGCAAAATATTTCTTCAATCGATATCCTTTTATTTTGTAGCGCAAACGTTCACCAGACAATTTTTCCAACTCATAGGTACCATAAGGAAATTTATGCTTCACTCTGTATGGACCCAACCATTTGTCCCTCAACTTCTTTTGAAAAGTAAAATCCAAGCAAGAATCATACTTCATCACCAGATCTCCCTCTTTGATTTCTTTCTCTCGCAGGCTCTTATTCATTTTCTCCATCCTTATCTCTGCTTGTTGAAGATAAAGATCACTGGCTTTCTCTCTATTCATTCGCAACAACTCTAGAGAAAGAATTCTTTCTTTCTCTCTATTCATTCGCAGCAACTCTAGAGAAAGAATTCTTTCTTGGAGCTTGTCATTATGCTCACCTTGCATTCTGCACAACAACTTCAAGGCATCCAACTGCACTTGTATGGGCATAAGAGCTTCTTTTCCATAAACAAGCTCATATGGTGTAAACTGTGTTGACACTCTATACACAGTTCTATAAGCCCACAAACACTTTTCCAAGTCGAAGTCCCACTCTTTAGGATGCTCTCTCGCATACTTTGATAGCATCTTCACAATTTGACCATTGCAGTTCTCAACCAACCCATTGCATTGTGGGTAGTAAGGAGAAGAATGCCTATGCTAAATTTTCAATTTCTCCATGAGAGAAGCAACAAGTTTTCCCCTAAACCCTGGTCCACGATCAGAAATGATAACCATAGGAGCTCCAAACCTACAACACACTTGCTCATATAAAAAAGAGGCCACTCTTGGTTCTGTTACATCTTTTACTGCTCTTGCCTCCACCCATTTTGTCAAATAGTCCACAGCCACAAGGATATACCTTTTACCATTGTTGGTCCTTGGCATTGAACCTATAGCATCTACTCCCCATTTTGCAAATGCATCAAAAGACATTATAGCTTTGTGAGGCTCAACCAAAAGCTTCCGATTTGCAAACACTTGGCATTCATGGCATGACTTGCACCAAAAATAAGCATCTCTCATCATAGAGGGCCAACAATAACCTGCTCTCAAAACAGGAAAGACAACCTCATCCTTGCCTTGATGGCGTGTTTCTTCATGGCAGTGCTCCAAAATCAATCCTATCTCTTCTTTGTACGGCACTTTTCTCAAAATGATATCCTTGTCCCATAAAGCATGATATCCTCACCTACCAATGTGTAGTTTCTTGCTTTTGCAACTATTCTCTTACGTCGAACCTTTGACATGCCCTCTGGACATTGACCTTTACAAACAAATACTTCTACATCTTGCAATGATTCCCTTTCTGCATAGAAGGTTTCCTTGACCTTTAAAGGAGCTACCAAGGCATCCAACTTGTCCCTAGCTAACTCATCAGCTTCTTTATTCTGCTCATGAGGAACATGCTTAAACTGTATCTTCTCAAACTCATGAAAAAGCTTCTTGATGCCATAGAACCACTTCTTCAAATTGTCTTTCTTAACATTCCACAAACCAAGCAACTGATTCATGACTAGCAATGCATCCTCTTTTGCAATGACCCTCTTCAGTCCAAACTCAACACACTGCTTCAACCCAAGGAAAAGTGTGAGGTACTCGGCCTCATTGTTACTTTCAGCTTCATCAAGATCGTAAGCTCTAGAAAATATTACATCGCCTTTTGGGTTCTTAATGACTACCCCACCACTTGCCTTTTGAAGAACTTTCTTGTATGCATCATCAAACATCATTGTATACACATCTGTACCTCTTCATGATCATCCTTGTCAACCCTTGGGTAAGATGGAAGCTTGCCCCCCTTATGTACGACTATGTCAGCCAAGTGAGCTTTAACAAAATGATCCACTTTAAACTCAAACTCATACTCTTGAAGCTCCAAAGTCCACTTTAAGATGCGCTTGCTAGGCTTCAAATGTTGTACTACATCCGGCAAAAGATTCGATGTGGTGAGCACATAGAACTTTTGGGGCGTTTTAAACCTTCGACAAGCAAGAACCAAGGTTATTACCCACTGTTCCATTTCCGTGTAGGAGAACTCGCTTACATTCTTCATCTTGCTCTCAAAATAAACTGGCTTGAAGTTCCTTCCTTGCTTTTGTAAGAGAATCGACCCAAAAGCTATTGACCCCACACTAATAGATACATAGAAAATTGACTGCAAGTCAGGAGGACTCACTATTGGTAAAACACACAATACCTCCTTGATTCCATCAAAAGCCTGTTGCATGTCTTCATTCCATTCAAACCCTTGAACTCTTTGACTCAATTTATGGAGAGGATACACATACTGACATAGCATCCAGAAAAAACGTGACAAGTACCTGAGCTTATGCACAAATGATGCCAAATCCTTTGTGTTGCTGGGTGGATTCATAAGCAATAAAGCCTTAACTTTCTCTGGGTTAGCTTCTATTCCATTTTGGGAAACCACATGTCCTAGCAAATGGACTTTGGCATGAGAAAACTTACACTTCTTTGCGTTGAGTTGCCCACCCTCTTGTTGAAGCCTTTTAAAACTCAACCTCAACTTCTCCAAATGTGTGACCCTTGAGCTATAACACCCAATGTCATCCATGAAAACACGAATGAACTTACCCAAGTAGGGACCAAACACTCTATTCATCCATCCTTGGAAGGTAGCATATGCATTAACCATCCCAAAAGGCATTCTTTTGTAGGCAAAACAACCCCAAGGAGTAATGAAGGTCATCTTCAATCGATCTTCAATCGCTATCAAGATCTGAAAGTAGCCAGAAAATCCATCCATGATTGAGTAACGTTCATGACCTGCAACCTGATTGAGGATTTCATCTAGAAACGGTAGTGGATAATGATTCCTTTTTGTGGCAGCATTCAAAGGTTTGAAATCAACACATATCCTAAATCTTCCATTCTTCTTTGGCACAATAACAACTAGAGAGACCCATTCGGACTCCCCCGCTCGAAAGATGAAATCTGCTTCCAAAAGCTTCGTCACCTCTTCATGAAGTGCCTTCTCATGAATGACCCCCAACCTCCTAAGATTTTGAACCTTTGGCTTGGCACCTTCTTTTATATTGATTCTATGCTCGACTCCTTTAGCTCCTTGCAGCTCTGTATATTCAGTGGCGAATAGCTTTGGAAATACCTTGAACATGTCTTCATACTCCTTTTTTTATTTTTCTGTCAAGTCCTCTCCTAGCATGCTCCTTACATTCACTTTGGCAGGCTCTACAATTTCTTTTGGACTATCCTTCTCCTCCTTGACCTTCACATCATGCATCGATGCTTCCTTTTCAACACTTATCCCAAAAAGATCAGGACATAATTGCATCAAGCCTTCCTCTACACTTTCTTCTCATGATGTAGACAAAGCATCACTATCGTATGATGCGGTTTTCGTCGAATCCGTATCTTGCATCTCCACTAGGGGCTCTGTACGGCTCTCGTGTGTCTTCATGTTGTAGACAATGGTCCTTCCTTTCTCTTTGTCGGGGATGGTGATCAAGCCCGTATCCCAATCCTTCTTAGCACCAAGGATTATAAGCCATGGCATCCCTAAAATGATTGGATACGCATTCTCGCCTGCTTGCAGCACGTAGCAATCAACCAAGCACTCAATCCCCAAGACTTTTATCTTCACATCTTCAGCTATTCCAAGACACCTTGCCTTTTTGTGGTTGGCCATCCTCATACGGATCGAAGCATTCACTGACATCTTAACGCTTGCTTCCTTCATGAAATCCTCGGTCATGACACACACCTGGGCACCACCATCCACATATGCTTGCCCTTCCGTCTTCTTTCCCAGCATAGCTTCAACTATTGGCATCATATCCACTGGGTGACCAACCCTCAAAGATGACACCATGCTTTGACGCTTTTCCTTCTTGGAAGGGAGCCGTGTACTCACACACTTGGTCCACTGCCTCCTCAATTTAGCATTCAAAGCCACCAACTGACCAAAAGATATATTTGACTTTTTATTTTGTATGTTGTCGACAATATCATAGTCTTCAACACCTTGGCCAAGAGGTAGTCCTTTGGACCAATTTTCCTTCTTCGCTCGCCGCCTCTTGCTACTTTTTGGTTTGTCTTCTACCTTAGCCTTTTCTTTCCTTGCTCTTGTTTCCCTCTCTTCTTCTGTCTCTTTCTCCCTATCATGCCTAGCTCTCTTATTGGCCAAAACATCCACATCTTGATGCTCAAGGGTAATGATGTGAATAGCCCTATCTTCTCCATTTGCAGGCAACGGTTGCAGTCGTTGTTGCGGCGGTGGTGCTTCTAGTGCCCATTCTTGATGATTCTCTTCTATTCGTCCTCGACCATGTCCATATAGGGGGTATATCCCTCCTCTCTCTCTTGGTGGTTCAGGACAATCAGGGGCGTAATGACCCTCTTCATCACAATTGTAGCATCTACCTTGTAGCCTTCGTCCCCTACCTCTCCCAACTGGTCGCTCCTCTCTTTGGTTCCTATTCATTATGTTAATTCTTAATTCTTGCAACAACTGACTAGCAAGATCATGCCAAACCCGGGCCATAACAGGATCTGGACCTTCAACAACTCTCTCCACTATATCATCCGTTGTCACAGGGACCATTGGTTGCACCACAACTAGCTCAGCATGTGTCATGCCTTGCTCCCACCTTCTCTTGATCTTCTTTCTCTTAGCCTCAGCAATTTCTACAGCTCTTTCAAATGTAGCACCCTCCTCTTGATCAACCTTCTCCCTTACACTTGGATGGAGACAATCCATAAACTGACGCACTTTAAAGAAATCCCCTGGAGGTACTTGGGATGCTGCCTCTAATTGAACCCAAAGTCCTTTAAAGTGTTGCAAAAACTCTTTAAAGTTAGCATGAACATCTTGCTGCAAACCTCTCAATTTTGTCCTCACTTCTGTTGCAGTTAGTGTCTTCCCAAACCTATCAAAAATTGCGAGCTTCACCTGCTCCCATGTTTGCTTTTTTTCTTCCTCTAAACCTTCAAACCACTCAGGGGATTCTCCTTTGAGCGCAAGAGGAAATACATGAAGCTTGGCTTCGTCATTCACAATGTGCATACCAAGCGTATGCCACTCGAAGTCCGCAATCCAATCCTTCACATCCTCCTTCCTTGTAAACACTGGCCGACTATAAGCCATCGCTTTGAAGTTTCTTCTCCCTTGCGTAAGTAATTCCACAAAATTTTAAGTCTTGCACCTCAACCAAACCACAATTTTTCTTCACAGGAAAACCGCTTCACCTGGGTGCACAACCGGCAAATTTCCGCTCCCCAGCACGATCGCCAAAGCATGATGGAGCAAAAGATGTCGTGCGCTCACTCACACACCTAGACAACTCAATAGAACACAAGGAATTTACTTGAATTCCTCACCTCACTCACTACCACTCAAAAGATCCCTAAAAACTCTACCCACAAGATCAATTCAAACTCCAAACGCCTCGACCTACAAGCCCTTGCCTGCCCGCGGACACTACGAGGTGAGTCGAGGTGATCAACATTTGAAATCACGCTTGATGGTGGAAAAAATATACATGAAAAACCATCAAAAAACCAAAAAATCCAGCCGCAAAAGGCCACTCTCAAACCATTGCAAAAGCTTCACCAAACTCCACTCTGTTGGACTCTTTGGAGTAGCGCCAACCCTAATGGTACAGATACAGGGTCACATAGTCTTGCAGAAAGCCGCACCTTCTTCCCTCAATTCCTTGCACACACACATCCGTGGAAAGAACTTCCATAGACTCTCCCAAGTGCAAAGTTGAAGAGAGAAAGCTCTCATTCACTCCTCCATACACTCGAAAACAGGACGGGAACGCAACGGGACTGCACTAGACCACCTGTAGGAACCTTGCTTCCTCGCACACACAGAGGGGTGAAAGTGTTTATATTGCTCTCCCAAAGTCCTCCCTAAGCCTGGACCATCATGACACCGTGAGTGATGTGGAAATTTTAAGCCATTTCACAGCTTTTTTGACCTTTTTTGGCCCAATTTTGGTCAGTGCTGACCCATGGCCGGCATTTCTCGCAAAAAAAACCCCAAACGAACTCCAAAATTCACCAAATTTCACACGCTTGATCCTAAATACCCAAAGCACATTTCCACATCCCCACATTCCATTTTTGACCACTTCTAAAGCGATGCACGTATCACCGCAGATCAGGCGCCGCAAATAGACAGTTACCGCATGTGTCAAACTTCTCGAGCGGGATGAGAGTACCCACACTTGTCACTTGCATTATTTACATTCTAGAAGGATCAAAAACATTATATAGAGCCAAAATAATCCACCTAGAACCATATACAAGGCCCCGATACCCTATCCAGGCATGTACATATGCTCGACTGCCGACACGCAAGCACACATATTTACGATGTGCACACGTTGCACCTTTTTTCGAACTTGAAACCACTTTTCAAAGCTACCAAATGCATGTATTTACATATTTTTGTACATATGACCATGCATATAAATGCTACTTTGTGTTGAGAGAAGGAGAGAACACAGAAGTAGAACCCCAAAGTGTGTAGAATACACACATGAGATGATGTATATATAGAGGGGACCTGGGTGCCATATATAGAGAAGCCATATATTGAGTAGCTTCACATATAAGCTCAACACCCCCGCTCAAATAAGGGTCCCTAATTGTGGATGAAAAAACCCTTGGGGGATCAAGGGAAAAACCCACAGCTCTATATACACCCACCGTTATATTATAAAAATCATTAAATATACAAATGTTTACGAGGAGCTACATCACTCCTTTTACAATGAATGTTTTATGAGGAGTTACATTACTCCTATCCTATCAAATACAATAATGATTACAAAGGTTCAATAAAGAGGTATAAAAGCTATCGATTAGCTTGTAATCAAAAGTGTCTCCGTGAATCTGCTGTGTAGCTTGTCATCAATATCGCATCACCAAACATGTCTTCATGTTGTCATCAATATGGCATCACCAAACATATCTTCATAAATCTTTTATTGTCACCAAGTTTGTCTTCATAAAATCAATTCTTTGATCAATCCTACATAGATCATAGACTCCAAAAAGAACATGTCATGAAAATTATTAGCATCGTTAATGAAATAATTACGTTCACAATGCCATAAGAGATGGTTCGCGATGCCACTCTTTTGACGACATATATACGCACGACAACATATGGTACATAAAGTATAAACGTAAAAGTACAAAATGTGTGATTACGTGATACAAATGATATGTGTATATACTACATAAAACAACATTTATCAATGTAGTGATCAATGAATACCATCAAAGTATTAACAAAATATCATCATTATATCAATAAAAATGAATAAATGACCATGGTATCAACGAAAAGCATCATGATATCAAAGTATTAACAAAATATTATCATTATATCAATAAAAATGAATAAATGACCATGGTATCAACGAAAAGCATCATGATATCATCGAGAATAATCATTGTATCAACGAAACAACATCATGGCATCACCGAGAATAACCATGGTATCAACGAAACATCATCATGGCATCACCGAGAATAACCATGGTATCAACGAAACAACATCATGGTATCACGGAGAATAACCATGGTATCAACAAAACATCATCATGGTATCAACAAAAATCACCATGGAATCAACGAAACAACATCATGGCATCACCGAGAATAACCATGGTATCAACGAAACATCATCATGGCATCACCGAGAATAACCATGGTATCAATGAAATATCATCATGGCACCACCGAGAATAACCATGATATCAATGACATATCATCATGGTATCAACGAAAATCACCATGACCAAAGTATTAACAAAACATCATCATGGTACCATCAAAATCACTATGGTATCAATGAGAAATTATCAATAAAACGACGTAAACTATATCTCTAAAAGAATAATTATACGAGAATCAATGAACGAGTATATCATATAACAAAAGATCATGTACCAACAGTAGCTCGATAGAATTTGGACGATCATCAACGGCTCGACTGAATCGGAACGATGTGTAACTGGCTTCTGCAGCAAAATTACGTCAGTAACAAATATATGATTGATGAAGAAAAATATAATTGAGAAGTTTTCAATTATGAGAAAAATCAAAAGCAAAAAGTAAAATTTTGATTTTCAAACATATTCGCCGTCCGAGACGATAACCCAAAATCGGTGCAGAATTTAGAGAAACTTTCTTCTGCAAAGTTATAGACCACATCAATTCCGGTCTCCCATAGCGGGTAGTTTCTTCTGCAAAGTTGTAGAACACATCGATTCCGGTCTCTCACGCGGGTAGTTTCTGCAAAATCGTTTTCAATAAGCAGAAAAATAAAAAACAAAAAACGGAAATTGCTTTTTATGTATGTACGCAGTCCGCGAACGATAACTAAAATTGGTGCAGAATTTGAAAACACTTCCTTCTGCAAAGTTGTAACCCACATCGATTCCGGTCTTCGTAGCGGGTAGTTTCAGCAAAATCGTTTTCAATTAGCAAAAAAATCAAAAACAAAAGGCGAAAATTGCTTTTCAGGTATGTACGCAGTCCGCGAACGATAACTCAAAATCGGTGCAGAATTTGAAAACACTTTTTTCTGCAAAGTTGTAGACCACATCGATTCCGGTCTCCTTCACGGGTAGTTTCTGCAAAATAGTTTCCAATTAGCAGAAAAATCAAAAACAAAAAGCGGAAGTTGCTTTTTAGGTATGTACGCAGTCCGCGAACGATAACTCAAAATCGGTGCAGAATTTGAAAAAAATTTCTCTTGCAAAGTTGTAGACCACATCGATTCCGGTCTCTCACGAGGGTAGTTTCTGCAAAATCATTTCCAATTAGCAGAAAAATCAAAAACAAAACGCGGAAGCTGTTTTTCAGGTATGTACGCAGTCCGCAAACGATAACTCAAAATCAGTGCAGAATTTGAAAAAATTTCTTTTCTGCAAAGTTGTAGACCACATCGATTCCGGTTTGTACAGCGGGTAGTTTCTGCAAAATCGTTTCCAATTAGCAGAAAAATCAAAAACAAAACGCGGAAGCTGTTTTTCAGGTATGTACGCAGTCCGTGAACGATAACTCAAAATCGGTGCAGAATTTGAAGAAACTTTCTTTTGCAAAGTTGTAGACTACATCGATTCCGATCCCTTGAAAGGGTAGTTTCTGCAAAATCGATTTTGATCAGGAGAAAAATCGAAAACAAAAACGTACTGCTCTGATACCATGTTGAGAGAAGGAGAGAACACAGAAGTAGAACCCCAAAGTGTGTAGAATACACACATGAGATGATGTATATATAGAGGGGACCTGGGTGCCATATATAGAGAAGCCATATATTGAGTAGCTTCACATATAAGCTCAACACTTTGTAGACGCCAAGAGCGGTCTATCAACGTTTTTCGAATGATGGCCATGTAGAGCAGTGGATAAGAGAGTGCATTGCAAATGGCAATCAACCTACCATTCGCAATTATATAACCACTGAAGGAACAACAGAGTGATTCCAAAATAATATTTAGCAAATAATAAACACTTTGCTTTAGACCCCAAAGCATCTACATGTACACGACTATCTCCACAATGACCTTTACTCCTGCAACATGATGCTTCACTTTGGACATAGAAGGGGGTCTATGCAGGCAATGTGGATTGGGGATCATGTACAGAAACAAAAACAATGAAAATCTTTCCTCCTCTTTGCAACTTGCAAATAGAAACTAG
Source organism: Adiantum capillus-veneris (assembly GCF_014529385.1). Taxonomy (NCBI): domain Eukaryota; kingdom Viridiplantae; phylum Streptophyta; class Polypodiopsida; order Polypodiales; family Pteridaceae; genus Adiantum; species Adiantum capillus-veneris. The sequence goes on from NC_140957.1 coordinate 80,889,443, forward strand.
AATGCAGAGTGAGAGATATTTTCCATGGGCTGCCCCAGAATGCATATCTACTAATCCCCCTCTTTGGAATAAAGCCATGGATATCTACTCCATTTTTCATACTTGTAAAAGACTTTGGAGGTGCATGTCAGTTCCACAAGAGCAAAACAAAAGAATTTTTTTAATCAATGTACTTATCCACCTTGAGAGTGGCAAGTGAAACAATCCCTCAATCCCACCTAACGCTTTTGATCTTTCTCTCTATCTAAACGGTGCCCATAGAGTGGACTATGACATTGTAATGATTTTTCGTCTATGACCAGCTGATGATCAAATTGATGAATTATTTATTTTCCACATGTGTTGTGCTTGTAAACTATATAATTGATCAAGTTATCTTGTCTCTTTTCAACAACACGGTGATAAATATTATGTCTCTTTATTGCATAATTAAGTTATCCTGTTTATTTCTTTGAAGATTTGAAAGTGATAACCTGTTAACTTTATGATAATTCTTTCTAATGATGACATGCTCTCTTGATTTTGATAGATATGAAAAAAGAACTTAACCACGTTGAATCCCATGTCATCTACAAAGAAGAGAGAGAGCGTTATGGCCAAGAAAGAGACCTTGAAGCTATTGTGCGAATCGAAGAGGATGAGTCTGGGTTGCGCGACGAGCCTCTCAACCTTAAGGAGTGCTTGAAGCTATGTCCAAGCTAGTTTGTATGCCGACTTTATGACAAAGAATCAGCTCCTATCAAGATACCAGAGTTGTAGCACAAAGAACTCGCATGACTATTTCTACATCGAGAGAGACTGATGCCAAACAATAACTAGATGGCACACTAGTTTATACAGCAATGTTATGTTTACAACATCCTTGGGAGGTGTGTAGATAGGTCAAACCGCCCCATGAATTTTGGTGTTGGGACCGGAATGGTCAAATTTCAGAGAAAGTGGTAGCAACTGACACCAATAATCCAGTGGCAGCAAACCAACGTCCCATAGTTCTGCTTCCTAAAGAATCAGATACACTCGTTGCATTGGCAAGCAAAGGGCAAGTTCTTGCAAGACAAGAAGAGACACCTGATATTGTGTATGGCAGAATCTTTGAGATTGAGATAGAGCTTTCAGAGGCCCAAGCCAAGCTACAACAATATTCAATACTCTATGGACCATTGCTAGATTATGCTGGTCCTTCACAACGGGAACCTCCAGCCTATCTCCTACGCCTCAAAGTACTCCATTCGACATAGATGAACTACTCAATGAGCTTACTCAATCTTTGGGTTGAGCACTTCGCTCACTTTGTGCCTATCTATTTTGGCAAAGGGCTATAATTTTTGTAATTACAGCTTGTCATTTATGCCCTCAATCGTCCATTTTTCATACTTGATCAAACAAATTGTATTGTATTGTATCTAGCTATAATATTGACTCTTATTGAAAAAGTAGCTTGAGATAGAGAGAGTGAGTGTGTGTGTGTGTATGTGTGTGAGAGAGAGAGAGGGAGTGTGTGTGTGTGTGTGTGTGTGAGAGAGAGAGAGAGAGGGAGTGTGTGTGTGTGTGTGAGAGAGAGAGAGAGAGAGAGAGAGACACACACAAAGGTGAATATCTTGTAGTGTAAAATGCAGATGTGTCATAATTACTTATAGGCCTTTAGTCATACATCTTCGTCTTCATCAAACACACCAATCATATCATCTATTTAATCCATATCAGAGCATTATAAAGCTATCTCCCATTTCACTTCAAAGACCATATTAGGTAAAGTGGGAAAATCCCAATTCCCAGGTTGGACAACTTTCAATATATCATGTATAAAATATAGAGATTTTGTCAAAAATTTGAGTTTTCTTAAGGTCTCATTCCACTTTATGCACATACAATACACAATGAAAACAACTAAAATATCATGGTTTCAATCAATTGGATTATTAGGAGAGGAGTATATTGCATCCATTATTGTTGTCTATGTTCTACTGTCCTACCTACAACTTATCTCAACATGGAGAGCTTGGTTTCTAGGTCCACCACTTGTCCAAGTTAATGTAAAAGTGACTCAAGGTTCACAACTTGTGAAAGCAAGGATCCATTGAGGAATACAATCCACTTGGCTATTTTTCCTTAATTTATTGCATGTGACATTTAAGCAAGGTCCACTTCTAATCTATAACTTCTTAATTTGAGGCATGGGGCATACATAAAATATGTAGAATATGCTCTATTGCCTCATAGGAAGGTTGGTTTCAAGGTGCACTTATCCATGCTAGCCTATTTTGGAGAAATGATGGAGCTTGCTTCTCTCCTTGTTTCAATGGAGACTAGCTTGGACAAGTGGTAGACCTTTGCTTCTCTCTATGTTTCAATAGAGTTAGCTTGGACAAGTGGTGATCTTGGAACAAAACCCCCATGTAAAACATATCATGGGTATTTCAAGTGATTAGAAAGATTACCATTTAAGATATAACCTTATAGGTTGGACAACTAGATCTTGGCTTGGAGAAATGGTGGACCTTTGATTCTCTCCATGTTTCAATGGAGTCTATCTTGGAGAAATGGTGGAGCTTGCTTCTGTCCATGTTTCAATGGAGCCTAGCTTGAACAGTTGGTGGACCTTTGCTTCTCTCTATGTTTCAATAGAGTTAGCTTAGACACGTGGTGGATCTTCAAAATAAACCAACTACTATCAATGTTGCCTAGCTTGGACAAGTGGTGGAGTGTTTCTCTACTCCATGTTTCAATGGATCTTAGCTTGGACAAGTGTTGGACCTTAAAACAAAAACCCCATGTACAACATAGAATGGATTTCCTAGATTTAAATGGAGTCTAGCTTTAACAAATGGTGGAGCTTGTCTTCATCCATGTTTCAATGAAACTAGCTTGGACAAGTGGTGGACCTTGTAACAAACCCCCCCATGTACAACATATCATTGGTTTTCTAAGTGATGGGAAGGAATACCATTCAAGATATAAACTTATAGCTTGGATAAGTAGTTGACTTTGAAACCAAATTCATCATAATACAATGAAATACAGGTCAGCCAATTCCTAAATCTTGAGACCAAACCTCCCATGCTATTAGAGATAATATATTGGATAAGTGGTGGACCTTCTATTATTTTCCCATGCCTAGTTTAGACAACCGGTACACCCATGAATGTAAATCACCCATGTACAAAATATCATGGGTTTTGCGTATTTCAATGGAGCCTAGCATCTTGGAGACATGGTGGAACTTACTTCTCTCCATGTTTTAATGGAGCCTATCTAGGAGAAATGGTGGAGGTTCCTTCTCTCCATGTTTCAATGGAGCCTAGCTTGGACAAGTCGTGGACCTTTGTTTCTCTCTATGTTTGAATATGGTTAGCTTGGACAAGTGGTGGATCTTAGAATGAAACTCCCATGTAAAACATATCATGGGCATTTCAAGTGGCGAGAAAGGATACCATTTAAGATATAACCTTATAGGTTGGACAAGTGGTGGACCTTAACACAATATAATGACATCGAGTGTACAAGTGGTGAATCGTGAAACCAAACCACTCATGCTACTAGGGATAATAGGTTAAACAAGTGGTGGGCCTTGAAATAAAACCCCCTAGAGTGTTTCAATGGAGCCTAGCTTGGAAACATGGTAAAGCTTGCTTCTCTCCATGTTTCAATGCAGCCTATCTTGGATAAATGGTGCAGCATCATTCTCTCCATGTTTCAATGGAGCCTAGCTTGGACAAGTGGTGGACCTTGGAACAAAAACCCCATGTAAAACATATCATGGGCATTACAAGTGGTGAGAAAAAATATCATTCAATATATAACCTTATAGGTTGGACAAGTGGTGGACCTTAACACCCAATTATTCTTAATATAATGACATAGAGTGGATAAGTGGTGAAATTGGGACCAAATCTACTAGGGAAATAGGTTGGACAAGTGGTGGACCTTGAATGTAAACGCCCCATGTACAAAATATCACTCATGCTACTAGAAATAATTTGGTATTAAGGTCCATGTTTCAATGCAGCCTAGCTTGGAAAAGTGGTGGACCTTTGTTTCTCTCTATGTTTCAATAGATTTATCTTGGACAAGTGGTGTACCTTGGAAAAAAACCCCCATGTAAATCATGTCATGGGCATTACAAGTGGTGAGAAAAAATACCATTCAAGCTATAACATTATAGGTTGGACAAGTGGTGGACCTTAACACCTAATTCCTCTTAATATAATGACATAGAGTGGACAAGTGGTGAATCATGAGACCAAACCTACTAGGGATAATAGGTTGGACAAGTGGTGAACCTTGAATGTAAAACCCCCATGTACAAAAAATTATGGGTATTGGGTATTTCAATGGAGCCTAGCAACTTGGAGACATGGTGGAGCTTATTTCTCTCCATGTTTCAATGGAGCCTATCTAGGAGAAACAGTGGAGGTTCCTTCTCTCCATGTTTCAATGAGCCTAGCTTGGACAAGTGGTGGACCTTTCTTTCTCTATATGTTTTAATAGAGCTAGCTTGGACAAGTGGTGGACCTTGGAATGAAACCCCCATGTAAAACATATCATGGGCATTTCAAGTGGTGAGAAAGGATACTATTTAAAATATAACCTTATAGGCTGGACAAGTGGTGGACCTTAACACATATTTCTTCTTAATATAATGACATAGAGTGTACAAGTGGTGAATCTTGAGACCAAACCACTCTTGCTACTAGGGATAATAGGTTGGACATTATGGGTTTAGGGTATTTCAATGGAGCCTAGCTTGGAGACATGGTGGAGATTGCTTCTCTCAATGTTTCAATGGAACCTATCTTGGAGAAATGGTGGATCATCCTTCTCTCCATGTTTCAATGGAGCCTATCTTAGACAAGTGGTGGACCTTTGCTTCTCCCTATGTTTTAATGGAGTTAGCTTGGACAAGTGGTGGGTCTTCGAACAAAACCCCTTTGTAAAACATAGCATGGACATTACAAGTGATGAGGAAAAATATCATTCAAGATATAACCTTATAGGTTGGAAAAGTGGTGATGGACCTTGACAAGTGGTGAAGGATACCATTTAAGATATACCCTTATAGGTTGGACAAGTGGTGGACCTTAACACCCAGTTATTCTTAATATAATGACATAGAGTGGATAAGTGGTGAATCTTAAGACCAAATCACTCATGCTACTAGGTATAATACGTTAGAGAAGTGGTAGACCTTGAATGTAAACACCCCATGTACAAAATATCATGGTTTTAGGGTGTTTCAATAGAGCCTAGAATCTCGGAGACATGGTAGATCTTGATTCTTTCCATGTTTGAATGGCACCTATCTTGGAAAAATGATGGAGGTTACTTCTCTCCATATTTCAACGGAGCCTAGCTTTGACAAGTGGTGAACCTTTGCTTCTCTCTATGTTTGAATAGAGTTAGCTTGGACAAGTGGTGGACCTTTGCTTCTCTCTATGTTTGAATAGAGTTAGCTTGGACAGGTGGTGGACCTTGGAATGAAACCCCCGTGTAAAACATATCATGGGCATTTCAAGTGGTGAGAAAGGATACCATTTAAGATATAACCTTATAGGTTGGACAAGTGGTGGACCTTAATACATAGTTCTTCTTAATATAATGACATAGAGTGTACAAGTGGTGTATCTTGAGACCAAACCACTCGTGCTACTAGGGATCCTAGCTTGGACAAGTGGTGGACCTTGGAAAAAAGTCCCCCTGTACAACATAGCTGAGTTTTTTCATGTTTTAATGGAAGAGAGATTCGACAAATGGTGGAGCTTGCTTATCTCCATGTGGATTTTAGAACTAGCTTGGACAAGTGGTGGAGCTTTGCTTTTTTACTCTTCATAATACAATGATGTATAGGTTGGTTACATGGTGAATCTTAAGGCCAAACCTCCCATCTTACTAGAGATGATAGGTTGGACAAGTGGTCAACCTTCTATCATTTCTCCATGCCTATAATTAGACAATTAGTAGAACTAGCATCTTTCTATGTTGTCTAGAGCTGAGCTTGGACAAGTAGTGGACCTTGCTACTCTCTTCCCTTGGATTATTAGTTTGAAGACTCATTATATATACTTGCTTAGATCTATATAATTACTCATTAGTTAGGTTACAAGTGGGTATGTAATTTGTTAGCCTCAAGGGACTTTGAATATTGAATAGTAAGAAAGTCAAGTGCTGGTTTGAAGATCGTTTGCTTATCTAAACTAGACTCTAACTCAATAATAAGTTCCATAAGTTCCACGAATTGTCCTATCTAGGCTCCAAAAGAGTCTTAATTGGTTTGTGCTAGATTCTAACTTCCTTGATGGGGTAGAATCCTAGAAAAATGAGGCACTATAAGTTTTACCTTAGCTCAAATGGATTTTTCACTTAAACTCGACTGCAATTTGGCTATCTAGTCTTTGTCTCGATAGAGTTTAACACTAGATACATAGTAGTGATATTTAAGCTTCATGTCTCTTCACTTGATCGAGATATGAGACCATACTTTCAAGGTCACCACTTGTCTTACCTAAAGACCAATGTGAGACATGGGAGCAAGAAAGCCATCCGATATTGTTTTAAGGACTATTACATAGGCAATCAATAACTTAAGTAAAGCAAAAAGACTTGGATCTTTCACAAGTAATAACTTAAGTAAAGCCAAAAAGACTTGGATCTTTGACAGTTTTTTTCAAACTAAAAAAGCACAATCTCATGCTAACAAAACTATAAATCACAATTGAAAGGTTTGAACAAGAAAAAGATCAACAATCTTAATAAGAAGGATACTTTTCATTTCATTTGATGATTACAAACTAAAAGAAAGTCTCTCAAGAAATTGATAAACAAAAAATGTAGGTGACTGCTTCATTATTTTGAGCAAAAATATCAAAATCTCTATTGATTGAGCTCCATCTAGTAGTATCCTTTGTAAGATCCTGCAAGAAGGAATAAAAAGAAAGATTTGTTAGATACCATGCACATGAGTGTTCAAGCATGTGTATCAAGAATATATGACATGTCACTAGTACCTTAGGGTTGCTTTCTATCCAGCCTTAGAAGATTGTTCTCAGCTTTCACCTTATTTATATAAGCCTTTGCTGTGGTTGCCTTCAAAACTCCTTTTGTGTTACAACCCAATTGCCTAGCTAAAGTGGTCAATTGTGACGCCTTCATGCTTTCAATGGGTGTACGCTCCTTTGCCAAGATCTCTTGTATTTGGGCTCTTCTCATTTCATTGCGGTGGCTTGTGTCACTTGCATCTTCAATGATAGTTTCATCTCTGTCACCTTTTGCAGGTGGTATTCTTCTTGTAAAGAACACCTTAGCTGACCAAACATCATTTTTCTGCTTCCAATACTCCATGATTTGTTTGTATTCACTATCATTTGTCACTATAGGTTGTCCATAACGAATAGAAGCAATTAAATCACGCACATCCCTTCTCTCATCAAGCTGAATCAAGTATGGCAGTAGCTCCTCCAAGAGCATATTGTCAACCATCTTAAATTGTGGTGGAAAAATGCAATTGTTTGCTGGTGAAATACATCCCTTGTAAGGAGAGTCATCAATAAGCACTGTTCTTTGTGGATCACATTCAAACCCCATGGCAATTTTGGCTAGAGGCTTGAACATTGCCTCAACGTTTGGATTGTCGGGTCTAAACAATTTTTGAGTTTGAGCGGTGTAGCAAACATCTTGCGACCAAATTGCAAAGAAAGGAAATGTATCCTTAGCTAAGTTGTTTAGTGCTGCAAGGATTTGATACACATTATTCCTAGTAGCTGTCAACCAAATTGCAACATTAAACCTTTGTAAAATAGTCTTCAAGAATTGGATGCAACCTGGCCTGAGTATAATATATCTTTTTGAATCCATTTGCACTGAGTCGTGGTGTGAGGATGGTTGAGGGGAACGTTTCAACAATAGACCATTTAAATCCAATATAATTGTAAGCATGGATTTCTCAACATCTACGCTACATGACGTAGTACCAATTGGCAATAGCTCGTGAGTGGACTTTTCAGTCTCTTTTGATGTATGTTGCATTTTTGAAGCATCGATTTCTTGGTTCTCATTATTGGAAGCTTGCTCAAGTTGCACAGCACTAGACTCTAGTATAGAAATATCATCCATCTTGGGCACTTTAGAAACCATAGAATCTATGGATTCTATAGTTGTTGACTGAACCATAGGAGCATTATCCATCCCAGTTTGTGAATCTAAGAAAACACACACACAAATGGTATCTCAAAACCACTAGAATTTTATTCACCATATTTATATGTAGAACTCCTAGTAAGAAATTTATTTAAGGTAAAGTCGTTGTTAGAATCCTTGCAACCATTTTCAGCATTCGTACACCAAACACCACTTGTCTAAAATACAATCTACTAACTCAACATTTTACATCCTACACTTTATTAAAGATGAGTACTTAAAGTGAAAACTAAAAGCCACCCTTGTTGAGGAAACATGGATACAAGGTCCACCAAATGTCCAACCTAGACTACAAGAAAATAATTAGAGATTTGGATTCAAAGGCCACCACTTATTCAAGTAAGATAACTCCACTTGTTTAAGACAGTAATGTTTGAAGCCCCACCACTTGTCCAACCTAGACATTGATTAAATTTTGGTAAGATTTATCACAAATCTAGAGTAGAATCAAGATTCTATGGCCAAGGTAGTCAAATATGTTAGACAACACACAAAGCATAAGAGCACTCTAGATTCTCGTTGAGCATAAACTAAACAATAATAAATGTTATATTCACTTGAGATTTCATCCATGAAAAATGAAAATGATGCATGTACTTGAGATTTCCATCCATGTACAATACTTTACAATGTCAAGTAAAGTTATAGTCAGCAAACAACTCTTCTCCTGCTTCAACTTGACAAATAGTCTCAATGCATACATGGCCATATTCTTCTGACTTGATGTGTGAAGAGGTGCATTTATGCCAAGGTGGCAAATTTGGATCAAATGTATAGCGTACGTTGGGACAGACATTTGTACTGTGAGAACTATTTATATAGCCCGACACGTTTCCTTCTTCTACACAACCAATAATGTATGATTGATCTTCCTCTTCTTCTATGTTTGGATCCTCTAGAAGAGAATATTTATAAGCTCTTGGAAATATTTTGCATATCTTTTTCCAGTCTTGAAATCTATACTTATGCCCTCCATAGTTTAGAATAGTCAAACCACTTTCCAGGGTAGTATGCACAAATAGCCCATAACCAGCTCCTTCAATACATGAAAGTCGCACTTCAAAATCCACACCGTTAATATGGAAAATTACATCTTTGGGAATAGGAAAAGTTGGTGTCCCAAAAGGATCTTCATGCCAATCATAGTGTGAAATACATCTAGTTTTTATATCACTTAACTCCTTTGTGTCTGCAAAAAGAAGAAAATATTATGCATAAAATAATGACAATATCAAAGAAAGATATCATTATTTTATAGTCCAATAGGTCCATTGTATGGAAGACTTAGAGTGCCTCTTACATGGTGCCTCCAAGGTTTCCAAAAAATAAAATCATTGGAAAAAAAAGGCCACTGTGTCTCCAATCTATTGCCCATTTGAAGCATAGAGAGAACCAAGGTCCACCACTTGTCCAAGCTAGACATGGAGCATTGACACAAGATCCAACACTTATCCAAGAACCCTATAGTATATGTGGTAACATGGGATGCATTGATGCAACAAAAGTAGTCTAGCCTCCTCATCCATCTCTTTTTTCTTGTAGCCTAGAGGGATTAGTTTCAAGGTCTATCACTAGTCAAAAACTACACATAGAACATTGATACAAGGTTCCACCACATGTGAAACCTATCATCTCTAGTAGCATGGATGGTTTGATATCAAGGTTCATCGCGTGTCCTACCTATACTCTATTGTAGCATATAGATTCTGGTTTGGTGGTACTACACTTGTCCAAACTTGGCTTGTTGTTGATATATGGAGGTAATCAAGGGTCCTCCACTTGTCCAAGTTAGGCATATAAAACAATTGCAAGGTCCACCATGTGTACAACATATGATTGATTATAGCATGCATGGTCTTATTTCATGGGCAACCATCTTCTCTCCAACATGTGTCCAACCTCGGCTCCATTGAAGCATGGAGAGAAGCAAGGTCCACCACTTATCAAAGCTATTATTTTCTCCCAGTGCTTTCAAAACCCATAATACGTTGTACATGGGGGGGGGGATTCTTGTTTCAAGGTCCACCCCTTGGCTAAGATTGGATCCATTGAAACATAAAGAGAAGCAAGCTCTACCATTTGTCCAAGCTAGGAGCCATTGAAACATGAAAACCCCATAATATGTTGTATACGGGGGGTGTTTTTCAAGGTCTACCACTTGTCTAAGCTATGGTCCATTGGAACATGGAGAGAAGCAAAGCTCCACCACTTTTCTAAGCTAGGATCCATTGAAACATGGAGAGAAGCAAGCTCCATTGTTTGTCTAAGCTAGGCTCCATTGGAACATGGAGAAAACAAGCTCCACCACTTGCCTATTATTGCATAGAGATTCTGGTTTGAAGGTCCACCACTTGTCCAACCTTGCCTTCATGTATGGAGATAATCAAGAGTGCAATGCTTCTCTAAGCTAGGGACATAAAAGAGTTTCAAGGTCCACTACATATACGATCTATGATGGGTTGTAGCATGGGAGGTTTCATTTTAAGGTTGACCACTTCTCCAGCTCCGCTTGTCCAACCTCAGATCCATTGAAGAATGGAGAATAAAGGTGTACCAACTCTCCAAAATAGGCAAGACAATCTCTATAAAACCCATGAATTGTTAATATATGCTATGCTGTGGAGTTTTGTTTGAAGTTCCACTCCTTATCCAAGCTACAATCCATTGAAGCATGGAACTAAGTAAGATATATCTCTAGTCCAAGATAGGATCCATTGAAACATAGAGAGAATCAAGGTCCACCACTTGTCCAAGCTATGCATGGGTAATTGATATAAGGACCACTACGTTTTCACCTATACTATGCTCTATCATGGATGGTTTCATATCCCACCAATTTTCCAACCTATTTAGTAGGTTGTATTATGGGGGTTTGGTTTCAAGGTACTTCACTTGTCTAAGGTGGGTTCCATTGAACCATGGAGAGAAACAATGTCTACCACTTGTCCGAAATATGCTCCTTTAAAACATAAAAACAAGGTCCACCACTTGTCCAAGCTAAAGTTTCTCTCCATTGAAGCATGGAGAGAAACAAGGTCTACCACCTGTCCAAAATATGCTCCATTGAAACATAAAAGCAAGGTCCACCACTTGTCCAAGCTAATATAACAATGGGTGTTGGTTACAAGGTGTACCACACTTGTCTAAACTAGTCTTCATGCAAGGTCTACCACATGTCCAAGCTATATGAGCTTGTTTTGAAGGTCTACCACACCTCTTGAAATTAGGATCCATGTAAGGTCCACCTTTTTTCAAGCTATGCATTTAATGAGTACTAAAACTAAGTAAATTGCAGTACTTAAATACCTTTCCAAGCTCATTAAGATTTTGGTCTCTAAGGCCGGCCACCACCACATGTCTAATCTATGCTCTAATTGATTACTTATGCTAGTTCTCAAAGTCCAAACATAAGCTCCCTTCTAGCAAGGTTAGTTTAAATTTAGGCTCCAGCACTTGTCTAAGCTAGGTTCAATTTATGAAGCATCACCATTTAACCATGCTATGATCTAATGTATCATATCAAGGGGGTATTGATAAAAGGTCCAAAACTTATTGAGTTCAAGCTCTTAAGTAATTAAGTCTTTGTGAGTATTAAATGTTATAGTTTTAGTCTACAGATCCACCATTCAAAAACTCAAGTAATTTACTATTTACATTCAAACCTTGAATGCTTGAGATAAAAAATACAAACTCAATCAATACTATATAAAGCAAAATCTAACATTAAGAGTATCAAATCAGTAACAAGAAACACTAACATGCACAAGAAACTCAAAACATACGTGTCTCCATTTCCAAAAAGTCCTCCATTGACAGAGGATGGTGTTGTTGTTGTTCTTCTTCTCTTTGTGGAGAGCACTCCTCTGTAACAGGCACAATGTCGCCTGATTGTGAAGTGGATTGTTGAAGTCCAGCCCATTTTTCTATATCTTCATGAGACTTAACAAAGTCTAGCAGCATGGTCTCCACACTTTTTGCCTCCTCCACACTATCAATTAAGCAGATAACTTCTTTTTTTTGTTGTATTCCTTCTTGTGCAACCAAGGAGCCATCACCAAAAACATCAACAAGCTTGCGGTCTTCAAAACAATATGTACGAATGTAGTGCTTGACCAAAGCTCTTTTTTTGGTCTCCAAATATTGCAAATCTGACATATCGTTATCTGCTACTTGAAGAAGAGAACAATCAATTGGCATGGGATGTTCCTCTGATCTTCTTCTCAGGTCTTCAAATGCATTGCCTTGTCCCAAGAAGGCAATAACTGTTAGGAATTGAATTGCTCCTTTGCAAGGAGCTGATGGAAAGTGATGCAATGCACCACAACAATGGTAGCTCAGATTATCTCCCATGGCGTGAAAGGCACATTGCAATTTTGTGAAGTTAGTGAAATCCACAAATGCAAGAAAGACAAATCCAGGATCTGTTGACCCTCCAGCAATAGCCAAGATCCCATCCAAAGCATTGTTAAATGTCTCCTCACTCCACTTCAAATTGCCTCCAACGTTTTTTGTCATATCTAAAACACATAAGCCAATAGGCACTTTATTATTGAAGTGGCGCATCAAGTAGAGATTGCCTTCCATTTGTAGGCTCACCACATAGATTGACCATGGCAAATCTCTAGGCTCAGTTTTCTCCTTTTGAAGGTGAATTGCCCATTGCATGTATTTTATTGCTCCATCTGGAAAAGCCATTTTCTTTGTTCCACGCGTCAAACTAGATCTGATCCATTCCTCGCATAGCATTAAAATTGTTTTATAAACAACATCATTGATGTTATACATTTTGACCACCTCCTCCCAGTCTTTACATGGTGAAGACTCATTCAAATTGTTGAAGCCTTCAAGAAGTGCATCTTGAATCAATTTTTCTTGCTTCAACTGCTTGATTCGATCATACATGTCAGTTGCATCACCATCCTTTGCACTCTTTGACAGTAAAATCTTCTCATCTCTAATCTCTTCTTGAATAGTCTTTACCTCTGATTCCTCAAGGCCACAAAGGTATCTAAATACAGTTGTTGGGGGTTTCTTATTCTCCTCTTCTAGCTTTTCAATGATTTTTATCCAGCAATCATAAATTAAATCAGAGTACGTGACCATGTGTGCCTGTTTAGCAATCCAACTTGCTGCTGCACTCATTCTTGCCAATCGAAGAAAAGCCTAAAAATAAATAGAGAAATAATTAAACTATTGAGCAAGATTTCTTAATTAAACACTATCAAAAAGACAAAGAAAATAACTTACATCCCATCCGGCACGAGATGCATGTCCCTCTGCAATTCCACTTGCTGCCTTTGGTGGTCGTCCTAAGAAGATCCATTGACTCCGTAAATGTCTCAATATTTGGCTGTAAGGTTGCTTGACATACAATGCCTGAGCCTCCTCATTTGCAATGGCAGATATAGCAATTGCAACAAATGGAGGAGCATTCACAACAATGCGAGCCTTTCTAAATTTATACACGCTAATCAGTCTTTCAAAGATCTCTTTGTTGTTTTGTTCATTGTGAAGCAAAACTTTTGCAGCATAGATTGAATGCTGCCCATCAAGAATCCAATAATGATAATCTTTAATTTTTTGCTCCTCTACCTCTTCTACTGCCAAAGGAGTCCCCTTCTTTGATTTTTCATTTCGAACAGGCATCAAATATGCACATGCTGCAGGCTTGGTCGTACTCCGTGAAAATCCAAATAACACACTTTCAGCGTGTTTTTTATCCATAATACGTGCATTATAGTGATCAGGAGCAAACCAACAATTTTGAATAGGGATATCAAATTCCCTATATTGGAAAGGAAAATAATTTATGTACTTATTCATTCCACCTGTATCTTTTTCTTGTCCTTTCATGGCCTCAGCTTCTAAAACATCTGGATCCACAATTCTCATCTTTGACATTGAACCCTCTGTTGATGAGGATGCCAAAGATGCCTTGTCTACATCCAAAATGGAACTAGTTCGCTTAGCTTCTACTTTCTGCACTTTTGCTTGCTTCTTTGTGGATGGTGGTCGTGAAGCTTTCACCTTTTTTCGTTGTAGTGTGGCAATGATGGAGCTTTGAAGTTGATCTGCTGTGATATTTGGATTTGATTCTGCAAACTTCCATCCTCGAGAAAACATTGTCTCTTCTTTGTTTCTAGACATGCGCTCCAATGCATATGCTCCTGGAGATAGTTGAAATTCTAGATTCATTGGAACTAGAATGTCAATGCATTCCACCTCTGGATGACTATCAACTACAGAGACAGATGCTTCCACAACTTGTCCAACATCTTCAAACAAGCTTTCATTCTCCTTTTTGGCAATAAATAGATGCACCTTATGAAATTGTGCACCCTCTATACCATGTATGTCCAAATACCATTTCCTAAGATCATTGCAAGTATAGTCAACTGAGACAGCAACCCTTGCAACCTGTTTTTTTGGAGCCATCTTTCCTAAAACAAAAAAAACCAAATGTTATTTTAACATATACTTTTTTGTAATGGATTAAGTTTGTGTGAATACAAGTTCCACCACTTGTTCAAGCTAGATCTAAGCAAGTATACATAGTGATCATTTAAGCTAGTAAACTAAGGGAAGGGAGAAGTAAGGTCCACCACTTGTCCAAGCTCAGCTCTAGACAACATGGAGAGATTTGAGGTCTACTAATTGTCTAATATAGGCTAACTATATTGAAACATAGAGAGAAGCAAAGGTCCACCACTTGTCCAATCTAGGGTCCATTGAAACATGGAGAGAAGGATGCTCCACCATTTGTCCAAAATAGGCTCCATTGAAACATGAAGAGAAGCAAGATGCACCATGTCTTTGAGATGCTAGGCTCCATTGAAATACCTTAAACCCATGATATTTTGTATATGTGGGGTTTAAATTCAAGGTCCACCACTTGTCCAACCTATTATCCCTAGTAGCATGAGTGGTTTGGTCTCAAGATTCACCACTTTTCCACTCTATGTCATTATATTAAGAAGATCTGGGTGTTAAGGTCCACCACTTGTCCAACCTATAAGGCTATATCTTAAATGGTATTATTTACCACCACTTGGAATGCACATGATGGGTTTTACATAGGGGAATGGTTCCAAGGTCCACCACTTGTCCAAGCTAACTCTATTGAAACATAGAGAGAATCAAAGGTCCACCACTTGTCCAAGCTAGGCTCCATTGAAACATGGAGAGAAGGATGCTCCACCATTTGTCCAAGCCAGGTTTGATTGAAACATGAAGAGAAGCAAGCTGCACCATGTCTCCAAAATTCTAGGCTCCATTGAAATATCTTAAACCCATGATATTTCGTACATGGGGGGTTTACATTCAAGGTCCAACACTTGTCCAAGCTATTATTGGTAGTAGCCTGAGTGGTTTGGTCTCAAGATTCACCACTTTTCCACTCTATGTCATTATATTAAGAATATGCGCGTGTTAAGGTCCACCACTTGTCCAACCTATAAGGCTACATCTTAAAGGTTATTCTTTATTACCACTTGCAGTGACCATGATAGGTTTTACATGGGGGTTTGGTTCCAAGTTCCACCACTTGTCCAAGCTAACTCTATTGAAACATAGAGAGAAGCAAAGGTCCACCACTTGTCTAAGCTAGGGTCCATTGAAACATGGAGAGAAGGATGCTCCACCATTTGTCCAAGATACGCTCCATTGAAACTTGAAGAGAAGCAAGCTGCACCATGTCTCCAAGATGCTAAGATCCATTGAAATACCTTAAACCTACGATATTTTGTACATGGGGAGTTTACATTCAAGGTCCACCACTTGTCCAACCTATTACCTCTAGTAGCATGAGTCGTTTGGTCTCAAGATTCACCACTTTTCCACTCTATGTCATTACGTTAAGAAGATCTGGGTGTTAAGGTCGACCACTTGTCCAACCTATAAGGGTATATCTTCAAGGATATTCTTTCTCACCACTTGAAATGTCCATGATATGTTTTACATGGGGGTTTGGCTCCAAGGTCCACCACTTGTCCATGCTAACTCTATTGAAACATAGAGAGAAACAAAGGTCCACCACTTGTCCAAGCTAGGCTCTATTAAAACATGGAGAGAAGGATCCTCTACCATTTGTCGAAGCTAACTCTATTGAAACATGGGGGGTTTACATTCAAGGTCCACCACTTGTCCAACCTATTAACGCTAGTAGCATGAGTGGTTTGGTCTAAAGATTCACCACTTTTTCACTCTATGTCATTATATTAAGAATATTTGGGTGTTAAGGTCCACCACTTGTCCAACCTATAAGGCTATATCTTAAGGGTTATTGCTTCTCACCACTTGGAGTGACCAGCATAGGTTTTACATGGGGGTTTTGTTTCAAGGTCCACCACTTGTCCAAGCTAACTCTAATTAAACATAGAGAGAATCAAAGGTCCATCACTTGTCCAAGCTAGGGTCCATTGAAACATGGAGAGAAGGATGCTCCACCATTTGTCCAAGATACGCTCCATTGAAACATGAAGAGAAGCAAGCTACACCATGTCTCCAAGATGCTAGGCTCCATTGAAATACCTCAAACCCATGATACTTTGTACATGGGGGGTTTACATTCAAGGTCCACCACTTGTCCAACCTATTATCTCTAGTAGCATGAGTGGTTTGGTCTCAAGATTCACCATTTTTCCACTCTATGTCATTTTATTAATAATATCTGGGTGCTAAGGTCCACCACTTGTCCAACCTATAAGGCTATATCTTAAACTTTATTCTTTCTCACCACTTGAAGTTACCAAGATAGGTTTTACATGGGAGTTTGGTTCCAAGGCCCACCACTTCTCCAAGCTAACTCTATTGAACCATAGAGAGAAGCAAAGGTCCACCACTTGTCCAAGCTAGGCTCCATTGAAACATGGAGAGAAGGATGCTCCACCATTTGTCCAAGATAGGCTCCATTGAAACATGAAGAAAAGCAATCTGCACCATGTCTCCAAAATGCTAGGGTCCATTGAAATACCTTAAACCCATGATATTTCGTACATGGGGGGTTTACATTCAGGGTCCACCACTTGTCCAACCTATTATTCTTAGTAGCATGAGTGGTTTGGTCTCAAGATTTACCACTTTTTCACTCTATGTCGTTATATTATGAAGATCTAGGTTTTAAGGTGGACCACTTGTCCAACCTATAAGGCTAGATCTTAAAGGGTATTATTTCTCACCACTTGGAATGACCATGATATGTTTTACATGGGGGTTTGGTTTCAAGGTACACCACTTGTCCAAGCTAACTCTATGGAAACATAGAGAGAAGCAAAGGACCACCACTTGTCCAAGCTAGGCTCCACTGAGACATTTAGAGAAGGATGATTCCCCATTGGTGGAAGATAGGCTTCATTCAAACATGAAAAGAAGCAAGTTGCACCATGTCTCCAAGATTCTAGGATCCATTGAAATACCTTAAACCCACGATTTTATTTACATGTGGGGTTTAACGTCAAGGTCAGTCACTTTTCCAAGCTATTATCCCTAGTAGCATGAGTGGTTTGGTCTCAAGATTCACCACTTTTCCACTCTATGTCATTATATAAAGAAGATCTAGGTGTTAAGGTCGACCACTTGTCCAACCTATAAGGGTATATCTTAAAGGGTATTCTTTCTCACCACTTGAAATGTCCATGATATGTTTTACATAGGGGTTTGGTTCCAAGGTCCACCACTTATCCAAGCTAACTTTATTCTTCTCATAGAGAGAAGCAAAGGTCCACCACTTGTCCAAGCTAGGCTCCATTGAAACATGAAGAGAAGGATGCTCCACCATTTGTTGAAGCTAACTCTATTGAAACATGGAAGGTTTACATTCAAGGTCCACCAGTTGTCCAACCTATTAACGCTAGTAGCATGAGGGGTTTGATCTCAAGATTCACCACTTTTTCACTCTGTGTCATTATATTAAGAATATTTGGGTATTAAGGTCCACCACTTGTCCAACCTATAAGACTATATCTTAATGGTTATTCTTTCTGACCACTTGGAGTGACCATGAAAGGTTTTACATGGGGGTTTGGTTCCAAGGTCCACCACTTGTCCAAGCTAACTCTATTGAAACATAGAGAGAAGCAAAGGTCCACCACTTGTCTAAGCTAGGGTCTATTGAAACATGGAGAGAAGGATGCTCCACCATTTGTCCAAGATAGACTCCATTGAAACATGAAGAGAAGCAAGCTGCACCATGTCTCCAAGATGCTGGCCTCCATCGAAATACCTTACACCCACGTTATTTTGTACATGGGGATTTTACATTCAAGATCAACAATTTGTCCAACCTATTATCGCTAGTAGCATGAGTGGTTTGCTCTCAAGATTCACCACTTTTCCACTCTCTGTCATTATATTAAGAATATTTGGGTGTTAAGGTCCACCACGTGTCCAACCTATAAGAATATATCTTAATGGTTATTCTTTCTCACCCCTTGAAAGAGTATATTTGAATGGTTATCCCTAGATATTATTGCTAGTAGCCTGAGTGGTTTGGTCTCAAGATTCACCACTTTTATTAAGAATATGTGGGTGTTAAGGTCCACCACTTGTCCAACGTATAAGGCTACATCTTAAAGGTTATTCTTTCTTACTACTTGGAGTGACCATGATAGGTTTTACATGTGGGTTTGGTGCCAAGGTGCAACACTTGTCCAAGCTAACTCTATTGAAACATAGAGAGAAACAAAGGTCCACCCCTTGTCTAAGCTAGGGTCCATTGAAACATGGCGAGAAGGATGCTTCACCATTTGTCCAAGGTAGGCTCCATTGAAACATGAGGAGAAGCAAGGTGCACCATGTCTCCAAGATGCTAGGCTCCATCGAAAAACATTAAACCCACGATATGTCGTAGATGAGGGGTTTACATTCAAGGTCCAACACTTGTCCAAGCTATTATTGGTAGTAGCCTGAGTGGTTTGGTCTCAAGATTCACCACTTTTCCACTCTATGTCATTATATTAAGAATATGCGCGTGTTAAGGTCCACCACTTGTCCAACCTATAAGGCTACATCTTAAAGGTTATTCTTTATTACCACTTGGAGTGACCATGATAGGTTTTACATGGGGGTTTGGTTCCAAGGTCCACCACTTGTCCAAGCTAACTCTATTGAAACATAGAGAGAAACAAAGGTCTACCACTTGTCCAAGATAGGGTCCATTGAAACATGGAGAGAAGGATGCTCCACCATTTGTCCAAGATAGGCTCCATGGAAACATGATGAGAAGCAAGCTGCACCATGTCTCCAAGATGCTAGGCTCCATCGAAATACATTAAACCCACGATATTTCGTAGATGAAGGGTTTACATTCAAGGTCCACCACTTGTCCAAGATATTACTGCTAGTAGCCTGAGTGGTTTGGTCTCAAGATTCACCACTTTTATTAAGAATATGTGGGTGTTAAGGTCTACCACTTGTCCAACCTATAAGGCTACATCTTAAAGGTTATTCTTTCTTACTACTTGAAGTGACCATGATAGGTTTTACATGGGGGTTTGGTTCCAAGGTCCACCACTTGTCCAAGCTAACTCTATTGAAACATAGAGAGAAGCAAAGTTCCACCGCTTGTCTAAGCTAGGGTCCATTGAAACATGGAGAGAAGGATGCTCCCCCATTTGTCCAAGGTAGGCTCCATTGAAACATGAGGAGAAGCAAGGTACACCATGTCTCCAAGATGCTAGGCTCCATCGAAAAACATTAAACCCACGATATGTCGTAGATGAGGGCTTTACATTCAAGGTCCACACTTGCCCAGGCTATTATTGGTAGTAGCCTGAGTGGTTTGGTCTCAAGATTCACCACTTTTCCACTCTATGTCATTATATTAAGAATATGCGCGTGTTAAGGTCCACCACTTGTTCAACCTATAAGGCTACATCTTAAAGGTTATTCTTTATTACCACTTGGAGTGACCATGATAGGTTTTACATGGGGGTTTGGTTCCAAGGTCCACCACTTGTCCAAGCTAGGGTCCATTGAAACATGGAGAGAAGGATGCTCCTAGGGTCCATTGAAACATGGAGAGAAGGATGCTCCACCATTTGTCCAAGATAGGCTCCATTGAAACATGACTAGAAGCAAGCTGCACCATGTCTCCAAGATGCTAGGCTCCATCGAAATAAATTAAACCCAAGATATTTCGTAGATGAGGGGTTTACATTCAAGGTCCACCACTTGTCCAAGCTATTATTGCTAGTAGCGTGAGTGGTTTGGTCTCAAGATTCACCACTTTTATTAAGAATATGTGGGTGTTAAGGTCCACCACTTGTCCAACCTATAAGGCTACATCTTAAAGGATATTCTTTCTTACTACTTGGAGTGACCATGATAGGTTTTACATGGGGGTTTGGTTCCGAGGTCCACCACTTGTCCAAGCTAACTCTATTGAAACATAGAGAGAAGCAAAGGTCCACCCCTTGTCTAAGCTAGGGTCCATTGAAACGTGGACAGAAGGATGCTCCACCATTTGTCCAAGG
Source organism: Adiantum capillus-veneris (assembly GCF_014529385.1). Classification (NCBI taxonomy): domain Eukaryota; kingdom Viridiplantae; phylum Streptophyta; class Polypodiopsida; order Polypodiales; family Pteridaceae; genus Adiantum; species Adiantum capillus-veneris. Next base: position 80,910,103 of record NC_140957.1, read on the forward strand.
TAGGCTCCATTGAAACATGAGGAGAATCAAGGTGCACCATGTCTCCAAGATGCTAGGCTCCATCGAAAAACATTAAACCCACGATATGTCGTAGATGAGGGGTTTACATTCAAGGTCCACACTTGTCCAAGCTATTATTGGTAGTAGCCTGAGTGGTTTGGTCTCAAGATTCACCACTTTTCCACCCTATGTCATTATATTAAGAATATGCGCGTGTTAAGGTCCACCACTTGTCCAACCTATAAGGCTACATCTTAAAGGTTATTCTTTATTACCACTTGGAGTGACCATGATAGGTTTTACATGGGGGTTTGGTTCTAAGGTCCACCACTTGTCCAAGCTAACTCTATTGAAACATAGAGAGAAACAAAGGTCCACCACTTGTCCAAGCTAGGGTCCATTGAAACATGGAGAGAAGGATGCTCCACCATTTGTCCAAGATAGGCTCCATTGAAACATGACGAGAAGCAAGTTGCACCATGTCTCCAAGATGCTAGGCTCCATTGAAAAACATTAAACCCACGATATGTCGTAGATGAGGGGTTTACATTCAAGGTCCACCACTTGTCCAAGCTATTATCACTAGTAGCATGAGTGGTTTTGTCTCAAGATTCACCATTTTTCCACTCTATGTCATTATATTAAGAATATGCGCGTGTTAAGGTCCACCACTTATCCAACCTATAAGGCTACATCTTAAAGGTTATTCTTTATTACCACTTGGAGTGACCATGATAGGTTTTACATGGGGCTTTGGTTCCACGGTCCACCACTTGTCCAAGCTAACTCTATTGAATCATATAGAGAAGCAAAGGTCCACCACTTGTCTAAGCTAGGCTCCATTGAAACATGGAGAGAAGGATGCTCCACCATTTGTCGAAGCTAACTCTATTGAAACATGGGGGGTTTACGTTCAAGGTCCACCACTTGTCCAAGCTATTAGTGCTAGTTGCATGAGTGGTTTTGTCTCAAGATTCACCACTTTTTCACTCTATGTCATTATATTAAGAATATTAGGGTGTAAAGGTCCACCACTTGTCCAAGCTAGGGTCCATTGAAACATGGAGAGAAGGATGCTCCACCATTTGTCCAAGATAGGCTCCATTGAAACATGAAGAGAAGCAAGATGCACGATGTCTCCAAGATGCTAGGCTCCATCGAAATACCCTAAACCCACGATATTTCGTAGATGGGGGGTTTACTTTCAAGGTCCACCACTTGTCCAAGCTATTATCGCTAGTAGCATGGTTTGGTCTCGAGAAGAAAATGGTCAAAGTTTTATACTTAGTTTTAACCACTTGACCAATTCAAATATTGGAAAGCAAGGTCTTGTAATACTTTTCTTTGGACATCACACATTAAAACTAGGTCCCTCACTTGTCCAAGCTATGCTCTAATACAATAAAGGGCTTTTGGTTTCAAGATGCACCACTTTCCCAACCTTGATTCCATTAAAGAAGCTAGCTCTACTTAGACATTTAATAGCAAGGTCCTGCAGCAGTTCAGATTGAACATTTTCCATGGCAGCTAGGTCCACCACTTATCTAAGCTATGCTCTAATAGAGTAAGGGGGTTTTGGTTTCAAGATCCACCACTTGTCCAAACTTGATTTGGGAAGCAAGGTCCTATAATAGTTTGCTTTGGACATTCACCATTACAACTAAGTCCACCACTTCTCCAAGCTATGTTCTAATACACTAAGGAGGTTTTGGTTTCAAGGAGAACCACTTGTACGACTTTGTTTTTGGAAGTAAGGTCTTTACATAGTTCACCTTGGACCCTGGACATTGGATACTACAACTAAGCCCACAACTTGTCCAAGATATCCTCTATATATAGCCAAAGGGTTTGGGTTTCAAGATTCACCACTTTCCAACCTTTCTTCCATTAAAGAAAGGAGGGGCATTATAACTAGGTCCACCACTTGTCCAAGCTATGCTCTGATATAGAAAGGGGATTTTGGTTTCAAGGTCCACCACGTGTTCAACCTTGCAAGACTCAAGGGATACTTGGACATTGGAAAGCATAGTCCTATAGTAGTTGATAGGTGGCAGTGGTATTACAACTAGGTCCAACCTATGCTCTCATATAGCAAAGAGGCTTTGCTTTCAACGTCCACCACTTGTCCAACCTTGCTTCCATTAAAGAAATGAGGGGCTACGTAAACATTGGCAAGCAAGGTAGCAAGGTCCTAAGGTGTTTCACCTTGGATATTGGGCATTATAACTAGGTCCACCACTTGTCCAAGCTATGCTCTGATAAAGAAAGGGGATTTTCGTTTCAAGGTCCACCACGTGTTCAACCTTGAAAGACTCAAAGGATACTTGGACATTGGAAAGCATAGTCCTATAGTAGTTGATAGGTGGCAGTGGGTATTAAAACTAGGTCCAACCTATGCTCTAATATAGCAAAGAGGCTTTGGTTTCAAGGTCCACCACTTGTCCAACCTTACTTCCATTGAGGAAATAAGGGGCTACGTAAACATTGGCAAGCAAGGTAGCAAAGTCCTAAGGTATCTCACCTTGGATATTGGAAATTATAACTAGGTCCACCACTTGTCCAAGCTATGCTCTGATATAGAAAGGGGATTTTTGTTTCAAGGTCCACCACGTGTTCAACCTTGAAAGACTCAAGGGATACTTGGACATTGGAAAGAATAGTCCTATAGTAGTTGATAGGTGGCAGTGGGTATTACAACTAGGTCCACCACTTGTCCAACATATGCTCTCATATAGCAAAGAGGCTTTGGTTTCAAGGTCCACCACTTGTCCAACCTTGCTTCCATTAATATAGCAAGGAGGATTTGGTCTCAAGGTTCACCACTTGTCCAACCTATGCAAACCTTTTTCATGTTGTAGCATGATTTTTTGTTTGAAGAGTATTTTTCTATAACTGTGGATTTAACAATGTAATCTTTTTACTTACAGGATGGACTTAGAATCTGGGGAGAAATTACATATGATACTTGACAATGAAATCGTTGGTATTGGTTGTGTGTGTAGAACAGATCCAGATTCCACTTGTGGTGGTACACAGATAGGGCTGGGAAATGTCTCCATACTAGTGGAGGAATGCTTGAAGGATGTGGTCCTACCTTTTCCTACAATGGATACTTCATCTCTCCAAGGCTCATTATGGAGTGTTGTTCGATGGTCAAAGCTTCTTTTGCAATCTTTTGTATTAAATGGAAACTTAATTGATCCACACGAAAGCTACAATGGTGATGAAGAACATGATCATTCTGATCCTCTAGTTACAGATGCAATACCTATGACAAGCCCAGAATTTGAAGCAATGATTCGAGAGTCTTGGAGAAATCAGAGGGTCCTTTTAAAAGATGACACAATGATGCAAACCATGAATGAAGGGACCATCTTATATGTATTTCCACATGATTATGTCAACTTTCAGGAACTTGGTCCTGATTGTGTGGGTGTGGGTATTGAAAGAGAAAATGCAAGCATTGATGATGTGGTTGAAGTGGGTAGCATCACTTTGCTAAAGTGGCCCATCAAACAGACAACAATGTTGAATGGGAGCCCATTACAACGCTTTGTTCCTGTTGATGGCATTCATGCTACATATGAGGATGTATCCAACGATGGAAGTGTTGGAAAAAAACTTGATGGGAGTAATGTTGTCCAGTTGTCAAGGAAGAGACGATACACTTTCATGAACAGGACTCAAAAATCAAAAGCAGCACCAGCTTCGACTTTTTACCTTTCAAACAAATCAATTCAAAGGGTATCATGCATTGATTGTTGTGCACAAAAATGCTGCCAATTTACAGATTGTGATATGGTGACAAGGTTACGACAACAATTTTGGGGAGAGTCTCAAAAATCACGCACTAATTATGTTTATGATGTTCTTTCTATATGTTATCAGAAAGATGAGAAGTCACGATACCAATTCAGGCTAAATGGCTCTATTGTTTGTTGTAGAGCATGGTATGAGCTACATGGAATACCAAAGACATCATTTTATCGCTACAAGGAGAACTTTGAAAATGGTGTGCGCCAATATGTACATGGGAACACATGTACATTGAGAAGGGGACTTCAACATACTAGTTTAGCAAGAGCACTACTAAATGAGTTTGTGGAAAACAACTCTGAGAAGATGCCACATAGAAGTAGAACACTGCTAGATGGCTCAAGAGAGACTCAATTGGTGATTCCATCAACATACAAACAAGTGGATATTTTATGTGAAATCAACACGACACTTGACCAAATGGGCTATGAGAAGAAGCTATCCCAATCTTCTTTTGGTAGAATTTGGAACAAAGAGTACCCACATGTCACTTTAACAAAGACGAGTGAGTTCTCTAAGTGCAATATTTGTAGCTCAATCAAGGCAAGGTTAGAAGCTAAACCTTCTCTTGAAGAGAGAGCTCTTCTCTTGAGGGAGAGAGAAGTTCACATGGCACAACAAAAGGGTTGCAGAAGCCTATATTATGCATGGCGCACGTATTCAGAAACTCAACCACAAAAATATGTATGCATAATCCATGATAAGATGGATCAAAAGAAGACTGCCATTCCTAGATTACGCATTGTTCCCAAGGGTGTGGATTCAGGATATAATTTGCAGGTGGCATTGATTGGCATGATCACTCATGGACATGGAGAAGGTCATTACGGACACTTTGTCTTGAATGGTTTGTGGCCAGCTGATCCAAATCTTACAATTGGCTCAATTGCTAATTGTTTACATAACCTCGAGAGGATAGATAAGCATCCTCTTGGTGATCTAATAACAAATGGACTTCCAAGGAGCAATATTTCACTACTACATGCTTTGAACTCCAGGGATGCTTTGGACTACCATAACTTGAGTGATGGAAAAGAGCCCATTGTGCAGTCGTCAGAAATTGCAGAAGAGGAATTGGGGTCAACATTTCGCAGATTGCCAGAGAACTTGTTGCTACAATTGGATAATTGTGCAGGGGAAAACAAAAATCGATACTTATTTGCCTATTTGTCAATGCTTGTTGCAAGGGGTGTTTTCAAAACCATCCAGCTGGGATTTTTAATGGTTGGGCATACACATGAGGACATAGACACCATGTTTAGTAGGTTTTTAGAGAAGTTGAGAGTTACACAAACCTATACTTTTCCACATTTGATGGATACATTACGAAACAACTCATCTTCATCTCCAGCTCCATTTTTTCTCACAAAGATCCCCGATTTCAAGCAATATTGTGATGGCTATCTTTGTGATGGACAAGACATACTTGTTGGACATTCCAAACCACTTCAGTTCAGGTTCTTTATGCAGGATGAGACACCAATGATGCAATATAAGGCACATGTAGGTGTATCAAGTTGGAGTGGAAGTATTCGCCTTTGGAAAACAGACACAGAAGGCAAGCCAATGTTACCACATGGAGATCCACCTCTAGTACAAATGGCGGAGTATGTCAAGGCCCACGAAGAAGTCATTTTGGGGCTAAAGAACTATATAAAATTTTGGAAAAATTTAGGGAATGGTTCAAGTATTCCGCGATATTATAGACCCGTGATAGATTATTGGAGTAAGGTAATTGAAGAGATTGGAAAAGCAATCATATCAGAGGGAGTCTTGTATGAAATGTTTTGGCCAAAAACTCAAGAATATTCTCACCTACAAAGCACTACAATGAATTTGCAACAAGGAGCAGAAAGATTCCTAGGCCTTGAAGAGTTGAACGATCATTTTTGTGGGCCTCAATGAGATAGGCCAAGGGAAGAGTTTGACCCTATGTCTGATGTGCACCAAGGTGACTTTCTTATGCTTGTTCCGAGTGACACAGAAATCTATTCAGTGTGGCTTGCAATGGCTTTATCTGACACTGATAATGAGCCTACATCACCAAACTATAGAAAACTCTTGATTCAATATTGGGCACCTTGCGCGAGAAAAAGTGGGATGACAGATACTCAAGCTTACAGTAATTGTTGGAAGGGTTATTGGGCTGTCAACTATAAGGACCCACAAGTGTGGGAAACTATAGATGCAATTGTTTGGTCCTGGAGACCCAACAAAGAAGGACCATTTTCTAGAATAAAGATTCCAGAAAGACATGCTCTAAAAGCCAAAGAAGGCCTCACTCGTGCACATCAGCCACACTTGGATCAAAGTTCAGATATGGTATCAAATGTGGAGTAGAATTATGTGGAGCTTCTATTGTGACTATACTAGTCAATTTGTAAACAAAATCTTTTTTGTATCTTCCTTTGTTTTATGTAATTTATAGTTATTATTCAAATCCATGCGTTGTACATCCTCTTGACTTTTGGTGTTTATCAACACCACAATCCTATGAGGTTTTCACTTTATTTACTAGCCACACACCTCAATTTTTCCCACTTTAAGTGGAAAATTCCCAAATTACATGAATTCGGTCGATTTGGAGATTCCCATAATGTGAGATTTTTACCAAAATACCTAATATGGTCTTTTCATCGTCATCATCTAATTTTGTAGCTATAGCTTCATGGGTTTGAAAGACACCATATTTCTTTTGTGCTACACTTGAATCAATGTTCATTGGCTTATGGATAAGCCTCATGTTGCAGCAAACATAAACCAAATTAATAGCACATTTGGGATGAAGGCGGTTTTGGTTCTTGGTATGCATAAAGTCAGAAGCCTACCAATTTCTCTCACAGATTCCACTTGATGCAGCAACAAATAGAACTCTAACAAAAATGTGTTGCAGCTCCACTTTCTCCCCACCATACTCCTTCCACCATAAAGGCACACTTGTGTGTGCAATGGAATCTATAGGCCGTGGATCGTGGAACATGCCAATCCTATTAACATAATTGACTCATTGATGAAAAGCAGTCTTCCCATAATCTTGTCCCAATAGTTGAGAGCATACTTTTTTGAAGTCACTCATGACTTCTTTATTGGCCGATTGTGGTGCATTTGAAATTTAGGATCCAATACAAATGCAGCCCCATGCAACGGCCTATGCAATTGCACCCATCTCTTGTTGGCAGCTGTGATTAAAGAAGCTTTGTCCTTTGCACCCATCGCTTGTTGGCAACTGTGATTAAAGAAGCTTTGTCCTTTGCACGAAAGCCAGCATGCTCTCTTACTTTATGTAATGCCTCGGACATGTAGCAATAGACTTGACCAAAGACAAAAGAGACTTTGTTGACTATTTGCAAAATATCTACAAATGGTTTGGCGAGGGTGAAAATTCTCTCTACATTGCACCAAAAAACTTGAAGTTCACAAGTTGTACACATGTTCCAGCTGCCTCTTGGTAGCTAGGATACTTGTTGATCCAAGCATCCCATCTTCTATCGGCTACCATTTCAATCAATGCAGCCTTCACTTCTTGCAAGGTGGCAAGAACATAGTATGCGGTTCCAAACCTTGTTGCATAAAATATCTGCAAAGTTTTTTTGGGTGATTTTATTCAAAAAAAAAAGCATACAAAAATTGATGCTCTCTTATGAAGTTCACCACATGATTTGCATCCAACAACGTTTGTTTTATGATGGCCATTTTTCCAATTTCTTTTAATATCAAATTAAGAGTATGTGCGGCACATGGGACCCAAGTAATTTCGGGTACTTAACCTTGATATCTCTTCCTGCAGCCTTGTAATTGGATGCATTATCTGTGACAATTGTAGTCACATTCTTTGGCCCACCTGCCTTTGCTATTGCGTGCTCATATATGCTTCCAAGATAATCACTGGTTTTCTCTTTCAAAGAGGTGTCAATGGCTTCTATGAACATAGACCCTCAAGGATTGATAAGCATCACATTGATGAGAGGCTTCTTCTAACAGTTGGTCCATATATCCAACACTATGGTGCAGCCATATGCAAGAACAAATTCCACCACCGTCCACTTGAGGATGGCTTTCACTTTATCTAGATACTTTGTTTGTGTGCATCTTATTATAATCAGGAAGTAGAAATCCTTTTTTGGCCGTGCTCATTAAAGCATCTTGAAATATGGGGTTGCACATAGCGTTGAATGGTATAACGCACGCCATAAAATCTTGCATCCATTTCAAGTGCAACTCAAGCGTTTGGCCATTTTCACTTCATACAGCGTTTGGCCATTGGATGATGCTTAGCTAACTTTAGTTGAGCTAGGATTAGTTAGTGCTGACGTTGAAGCATGTCCATGAAAAGTAGTTGACTAGGGACAGAGCTTTTGTAGGTACATGCTCTGTCCTCTCATTGACAATTGACATTTCAACATTCACTGCAACTTGTTTGGCATTAGCAATTTTCTTTTTAGTTGCAAGAATTTACTCTGCTATGCGAGAATACTTTGGAAGTCTAGCATGAATATCTCTTGGCGGAGTCGTACGCTCGAAGACATTACCAAGGACTTTAAACAAGTGCTATTTAATTATGGCCGCATTACCACTTAACTCATGGATGCAGGTCTTGCATTTTAATCGAGATGTATTCTTTCTAGCATGCAGATCGTTGATGTAACTCCACCCATGTCCTCTCACCATGTTGACACATAAATTTAAACTGCCAGATCAACAAATCCACTTGTTAACTTCGAGGTCAAAACTAATTCAAAGCAACAAAATACACAAGAAATTCTCTATCGATAAATATGTTGGGGTTAAGGCCTATGTGCCTTGGCCAGTCACCCAGGTCATGGGCGCCCGCCCACTGTTACCGTACACTTATAGTGAGTATACTGTATAGGGGGAGCTGCCACTTCACAGTCTCCCCACCCACATCCTGTGTGTGTCTCCTTCTCTCTCTCACTCTCTGTCTGTGGTGCTCCCCGATCCCCTTCAATTGGTATCAGAGCGTAGGTGCAGAGGGAGCACGTGTGTGCATAGTCACGACGATAGCGGAGAGCCAATTTCATTCCCGAAATTGCGTCCGTGCGCGTGTGCACTTTCAAGAGTGCAAACAGGGTTTCGACTTCAGCATCGGCAAATTCAACTTTCCGAGAGCGTTTCCAGCAGGTGTCCTGACGTTTTACCCCCCTTTCGAAGCCATTCGAGCCATCAGAAACCTCATTCGAGCTACAGTTGAGGAGCTGCATTTTTCAGCCCTATTTTGGCAGTTTATGCTGCGTTTTTGGATCGAAACGGAGGTTTTTGGCATAGCTTTCACACCCAGACTCGGATACATGTGATCCAGGAGACTACCTTGGGGTTTTGGCATGCTTCAGACGCGCTCGTCATATCAGAATTTTAAAATTCTGAACGCTGAATTTTCTCAGCAGCAGTTGTTTATTGTGTGTCGAGGATTCCACAAATGGTTTGCTCTCAGATGTGAGAGTGATATTTGCTGCAAGTTTCCTCATAGGTGGGAGGATACGATGTATGCCTTATGTGGTTTGATGCTCAAGGAGACTAATGTGATTGCATTTTGAGCTCAGCAATGTATACCTCGAGCATGTTTTTTGGCTGTCACAGGTAGAGCGGATATTTGTGTACTAGATTTGCAGGTGTTTGCAATGATGTATGCAAAGTGTGGAGATTGGTGCATGCATTTGGAGTGCGGTTTGATGCGCTTTGGTTGATCATGGTTTTGAGCGTGCAGTCAGTTTGGTTACTGGTTTTGTGGCCGTTTTACTGACGAAACTCTGGCAAAATTTTCCCAGGAGTTTTATGCGCATCATTTATGCGATCTAGGTAGAGATTGCGGGTTGCACTCAGCATTTGCGTGTGGTGTTCTCTGCAGGTGGGAGATTTGTGTCTGTGTATGCATCGATATCGCACAGTGTGGGCTTGGTGATTTTCTCACGGTTTGATAGGCGTACAGTTATCTTGGCACACTCACAGGAGTGAGTATTGTGATGTATGCTTGTGTGGCTACGAGCTAGGTAGCCGGATTCGAGCACTAATAGCTTGAGGTTTTTCAGCACGTTTCAGCTACAGGTTTACAAGTTTACAGACAGGTTTGAGGGCTTATTTGGGTGCTGAATTTTCAGCCATTGTTTCCTCTTTGCAGGTGTCCATGTATGGCTCAGTTGTAGGCTGATCTGGGACACGTTTGTGACTTGTTTATGCAGCTGTTTAAGAGCTGAATTTTGGGGCTGTTTTGGGGCTGATTTGCAGCCATATTTTACAGCCATATTTGCAGACTTTTGTTTGATGTGATTCGAGCCAGTTTAGGGCTGATTTGGTTGACATTGCGGGAGCTCTATTTTGGAGTGTGTCTCACAGGTTTTACATTGTGTTTCTGGCCATATTTGTAGACAGTTTCAAGGTGTTGTTGGTGAGGTGGTTTTGCTATCTAGCCAACTACTTGTGCTCATGGCAGAGACAGGTGATCGATCAGATTGTGACCTCTCACAGATGCGCGTGTTTGATGGGTCAGACTTTCAGGCATGGAGAGAGTGTATGCTTGATGCATTGACACAGCGAGGGTTGCATCGACCATTGAGTGGTGATGCAGGTAGACCTTCAAACATGTCTGACGATCAGTGGCAGGAGCTAGAGGAGATGGCACTATCTATGCTCTCTTTGCACCTTGTGGAATCTGTATATGCTCTTGTTATGTATGAGGCTACTTCGAGAGCACCTTGGCGTAGATTACATGATATGTATGATAGATCTGAGTCATCACGGACTCGTGTGAGACATGTATATTCACGAGTATGCCGACAGGTGATATGTTGGTATTGTGGTCATTCTGGACACGTTAGACAACGTTGTTTTCGTCGTATGCAACATCGTAGGAGACATGGCAGTCTCAGAGATGTATGTAGTGATGCCATGGACTCAGTTGCTTTGACAGTTGAGGCAGATGTAGTGTCAAAGTATACTAGTGACGGGGATGTCACTTTTACCTCGAGCTATGCACGAGATGCTATTCATGTGGATAGTGCACTCCCTTCGCAGTGGTTGCTAGACGTAGATGCTATGTTTCATGTCACATCCCATCGTGAATGGTTTTGTAGCTATTCTAGCGGGATGCTTGGCAGTGTACGTTTGACCGATGGATCGGTGCATGCGATAGCAGGTGCAAGAGATGTGAGACTGTCTTTACCGAGTGGTGCATCTTACTTTTTACGACATGTGCGCTATGTACCATATTTGACAGTGAGTTTGATCTCGATTGATCAGCTTAGAGATTGTGGATGTCAGATTTCGCTATGAGAGCGAGATTTTGTGATGCATTTGGGTTCGCTAGTGATTGCGAGAGGTGCCAGGAGTGGTACAGGTTACTCATTGCATGTGGATCACAGGAGAGACGGTGTTGTCTCTGTGATCATGCAGCCAGGTAGATAGCGAGAGAGCAGGCGAGTCTCTTTTGCTTGTAGGTTGCAGGATGCTTTGCATGGAGTGCAGAGCAGTGACCTTGTTGTGCAGGTTGCGTCTACGGATGCACAGGTAGAGCGAGACAACTCTAGTGAGTCACAGCAGGATGAGTCATCAGAGGTGATGACAGAGATGACTCACATGGATGCTGAGATGTCGCCTATTGTCGAGTCATTTCTTGATATGCTTATGCCACAGCTTGATGCAGATTCAGGACAGATGGATACTCTTGGTACACATGTGATATGTGGTGGGCACGAGGATTCACTCCAAAGCTCGGAGTCAGAGTGCCATGGTCTCTATGATAGGGGACAGGATTACCATGAGTTGAGTTCTGAGTTGGAGGTGGCAGAGGTTGCCAGGGTTGCATCAACGTTCAGTGTCCTCATGTACGAGATGCTGATCTTGAGGCCCGACATAGCAGCTGCAGTGGGAGCATTTGTAACATGATTGATTAGTTGTTCGATGACTAATCTCGGCATAGAGCATAGGGGAGGTTTGCAGGTATTGGACCGATACTTGCAAGAGTGCATGAGCTCTTGTAGACTCTTTTTAGAGCTTGGAGCTAGCTCTGTGTGGCTTCCGCAGCTGGATGTTTGTCTATCAGTAGAGCCGGATGCACTAGCTCATCGAGAGTCAGTTGGCATAGGTTGAGAGAATATCTCACCTTCTATTAGTTGTACACTAGTAGATCTTGCTTAAAGGCACATTGGACTTTAAGTGGGAGGTTGTTGGGGTTAAGGCCTATGTGCCTTGACCGGTCGCCCAGGTCATGGGCGCCCGCCCACTGTTACCCTATACTTATAGTGAGGATACTGTATAGGGGGAGCTGCCACTTCAGAGTCTCCCCACCCACATCGTGTGTGTGTCTCCTTCTCTCTCTCACTCTCTGTCTGTGGTGCTCCCCGATCCCCTTCAAAATATAGTGATCAAATCTTTCCACTATCAATTAGTGTCGTGCTACATTATTAATTGACAATAACAAATGATAGTCTTAGCATTCTTTAACAAACTCATGTCAATCAAATTATATAGGTTGCACTAAATAACTTCATCACTTCAAACAAAACATTTCAATCACATTATAATATATCGATTCATCTAAAGTGCAATCTTTTTTCTTTCACACATTACGATATCATTGATAATCTTAACTCACTTATTTAAAATAATACAAACAAAACTCATCATCATGTTGCACTATATCGATTTATCTAAAGTGCAAGCTTAAAGATTTCACACATTACGATAATAGATAACATTGATCAAATCTTGCAATTGATTCTCATTGGAACATGAGGATTAATTGCAACCTTGATGATTGTCATATTATTTGAAGTGCAAACATGAAGTTTTCACACTCCACGGTAGAAGTGTGCAGACAGACTAAGGCATACTTGAGCTTGATATGATTCCCTAAAGGGAGCTTAATGGTCAAGCCACGTGCATCATGAACTGGAGGACTTGAGTCTAGCTAGGATTCACTAAACAGGTTTCCATAATTGAATGCTTTGGAGATACGACAGATACCATTTAAATATTTTTGATGGGAAGCTACCTAATGATTAATCTAGAACATTGATGATAGGGAGTAAGGCATTTATTATTTTCCATATGTATCCTAGTTACGTGAGTTTGATGATGGTAAAGAGCTTAAGGTACCTATAGCAGATATAGATTGCAATACAATTGGCACATATCGAAGACTGTGCAGGTTTAGAGGGGGTGGATGTCATGCAACTCCGCTCCCATGCTAAGAGATATACCAAAAAGATGCACATCAAGAATAATTCAAGCTTAGTTGATGAATGATCAATGATCATGGCTTTCTAGCAAGCTATTTGTATGATTAATGTATGCTAGATACAGCTTTAAAGGGCCAACAAATGCTTTGATGATTCTAAAAAGGAGTACGCTTGAAGTGAGCACAAATGGGAGATTATGATCTAGAGTTGTAAGCATGAGCTGCTCTATCGCGTGTCTTTACGACTCGTCGATTGGACCTCCGGTGCAAAAGTTATGGCAAGTTGAAGTTTAAGTGGCTGCAGATCCGTACCATATTGGGCAGTTGTAACTCAGGAGACAAAAATGAAGTGAATGCACGTGCCTAGAGTGCTCACTTTGTGGAGAGCATCGACCTTTTCAGATGAGTGATCAGAGTTACGGTTACCAAGATATCGCCAAATTAAATTTCACAGGGGGCCAGTTTCATACCAGTCTGGTCGGCTTGGTCGTTGTGCCCTCTCGGAATTTTACAACCTAGCAGGTTTTGTATGCGTTCTATGTAGCTTGAGAACTCTATAAAAAATTATAGCTTGCCATTAGTCAAGGACTACTGTGAAAATAAATGGCACAAGGCAATGCTTTGTTAGTATGCATGCCGCACGTAGCAATGCCTTTGCCAATATGTATGCCAAACATGGTTATTTATAGAATCACAAAAAGTTCCTGATGAACTCTTAGTTCGAGATGTCATCTCCTAGAGCGTGTGGATTGCCGGATCTACCCAACAGGTTGTGGGTGAGAGAATAACTGGTGAGGTTGCTCAGTAGGGAATGCTATAGTGCAAGGTGGTGCCTAGCCTGATATGTATGTCAAATGTGGTTCCCTTACAAGGTTAAATGGCCGCCCAAAGCAGTTGGTGGAGGCCCGCCCAAGAGGCAATGGCCGCCCAAAAGCTGAAGTGTTCACCCATATCTAATAAAAGGTTCTAAGTGGGAAGTAAAAGAAAAGCATGACGTAAGTAAGGAGTGTAGGCAGCAAGAACGAGAGTGCAAGCAACAAGAAATTTGCTTGAGCCAGTCCCCACATAAGCCTCAGATGGCAACATCCATGAAGAAAAAATGGCTTGGCATGTGAAGGCGATCCAGTTGGGGGCCGGTTGCGGCGCATTTGGTGAAGCTCAAAGTTTAGCCAACCATGCCATAGAGCCGGTTCACATGCCACGTCAGTGTCACTGGCGCTATTGAGGAGAGGGTTATATATAGAAAAAATGGGTTAGTGCATGGAAAAAAGAGGGGATTTTGTGGTGTAACGAGCAACGAGAGGAGATAGAGGGCAAGAAGCATCAATAAGTTGAAGCAAGGAAGCTCTTCACAAAGGGGAAAGAAGACGCTCGCTCTCTCTCTCTCTCTCTCCCCCTGTCGACCTTGAAGCAAAACAAGGAAGAATAAGAGAAGAAGAGACGAGGGCATGAAGGAGAGGAAGTAGGAGGGGTTGAGCACGAGCATCTCCTTCACTTTCTCTTTATCCTTCTCAACTATCCTCTCTCTTTTCCTTGACTAACCAAGGGATAAGGGAGAAGTAAAGGGGATACACTCTTCCTCTTGCTCCCGTTGTCGGGGGATATGTGTTCGAAGCCTGAGCCTTGCAGGCATTGGGCCTCTGGCTGTGAGAGGTGTAAAAGAGAGAGAATAGCAAACACTTACAGTTCTTGAAATCACCGCAATCATCAATTAATTGAATAATACTTTGATTACAACTTAATCCTTAGCCAAGGCAGATTGTTAACATCATCCTCGCTTGGATCATCTCCTAACTAGGAGTTTAAGCTCTCGCTTTACAGAATTAATCGAGCCGTTTACAACACCAAGGCTTAACATGATTATTTATTAACCTTTAGCTGATGACCGTGATGTGAATTCCCTCCTGTCGTTTTATCTGCTTCTTCTACATTCAAGATTTTGCAAACATCATTTAAATTCACTGTGTCAATCACTATGCTTCAATTATTGCCAATTGTTCAACAACTTCTTGCTTTGTGCACTTCACACTCCCTTATTTTCCGCTCACAAGCTTCTACTTCTCCTTTAATCGACTTGATTTTTATTGCCTTCTAGCTCTGTATGCCCTTGATTACCTCTTTTTGAGTACCCTTCGCTCATGCAAAGCAACCTCCTCAATCAAGGCTCGACCTTGCTTCTGATCCAAGAGAGAAACTTGCTTACTCATGGATGAGAGAGACCCTCTTGCTTATTTATGTATGAGAGAGAGAGCCCTTTTCTTCACTTTACCTCATGTGTCCCAAGCCGAGGACTAGCCAAGGACGAGTGAGAGAAAGAGCAAGCTCGCCTCCTCTTCTTGCTTTATAGCCGACCTTCTCTCCTTTCTTTGATTGGAGATCGAGGGAGAGAATACTCCTTGCTTTGCCCTTGTTCACGCTCGAGAGAGAGACAAAGCATACTCCTCACCTTGCCCTCCTCTCGTTACCCTACTCCTCTCCTTCCTTTCTCAACTTCCCTTCCTTATATGCAACTCATTGATTCATGTGCCCTTGCTGCTTATGGCCAAGAGAGGGAGAGAGAGCCTTTTCTTCGTTTATTCAACACGAGAACGAGAGAGAGTGCGAGAGAGTCCTTTCTCCTTGGTTCCTTCCGAGCTCCCCTTCTCCCTTGCCTTGCCCTCACCTGGTTACCCTTCGTATGCTCTTCAAGCCTACTTTCTTTACCCTATTCTCCTCTCTCCCCGGTTGCTTTGTTTCCCTTTCGGCTCTCATTTAACTTCTCTTATCAATAGCCCTCCCTAAGCAATGACGGCGCCGTCGTTGCTTGGGTGTGGGTAATCCTTTTTGATGATGTGGAAACTTGGGCATTGGACAACACCAAATGGCACTGATCTTGGACCGAACACAAGCGCCCCGCCAAGCTCTTTGTTTCTTGTTTGTTCACAGCCCTCAATAGAGCGCTACCGCGCACACTACAAGACCATATCCTCCTGCATGCACATCTCTTCTCTACCTGCCCGCCATGGGCTCCTTTTTCTATCTTCTTTCCCATTTACCCTTTATTCCTGAAGTAGGCGAACACTAGTGGCGGGCACCCTTTGGTCGGCCTTGCCTTTGTAAGGGCACCACATTTGGGCATACATGCCGGCCATAGCCCTTGCAAGGGTGCCACATTTGGCATATATAGAATCACGTATCACTAAATATCGCCATATCCCCTGTGCAACTGGCTCATCCTATTGTCGATCGTCAATCACAGGTAAAAGAATTGGTAGTGCACCTTCACTCTCACGAGTAGTGGGATCCCAATCATGCATATCTAAATTCATCAAGCTACTGTAAACTAAAATTTCCACATATGACATGCATACTAAATACATCTACTGTAAACTGCTCTTCAAGTCTTTCACCCTCATCCAAATAGCTTTGCACTTTTGTAGCACAAAGTTCAGCATGCACATTGAAAATTTTATCTACTGCCCTCTTTGTATCATCGGCACAATGAAACCAATCATATTCAACACCAAGAGATTGCACTTCACTATGCACCCCCTTTGAATCAGCATCATCAAGTTCAGGATCATTCTGCCATAGTGTAAGCTCCGTGTCACAAAATCTTTATAGAGAAGAAGTTTGCTCCCCCTCTAAATCATCAGTAAATTTAGGATGAGTCTGCCAGATTGGTAGCTCTAGGCCACAGAAACTTGTTAAAGAAGGAGTCTGCACCCCCTCTGATTCTTCATCATCACATTCAAGTTCAGTTTCCCACTTGGATAGCTCAGCATCACAACAACTTGTCAATGAAGGAGCCTGCACCCCTCTGAATCAACATTTTGAAGATCTTCAAATCACATACTCTTGCTTAACCAAGTCGTCAAAATTTAGTATATTCAATATGGAAAATCTGGTATACCCAAATCCATTGTCTTGATGCTCTCAATAGTAGCCCTACTTTGACCTTTAACATCTGTCTATATCATCATTCAACTCTATGGTAGAATCTGTACCATAAACATTTTGCTCTAATTCTGAGTCGGTAGAAAAAGTATCAGCTGCACTAGAATCTTCCTCCCACATGTCTACTTGAATATGGTTGCACTCATTCAGCTGCATAATTTCTTCTTGAGCTTTAGCCACTACGCTGTTCTCTGATTTCTTTTCCTCATGTACTGCATTTTTAAGTTCCTTACAAAACTCACCATGTGTATCCTGAACTGCATGTGTAGGTTCTTTGAAAAATTCACCATGCGTATCGTGATGCTGTAAAGCCTCATCCTCAAACACTTCTACTTCATGCTAGGCATCTGCTAAACCCAACTTTCCATACACAACTTCAACTATATCTTCATCACTAGCCTGTCACAAGGTAGCATCTTGTACAATACACTCATCAATCACAGCTTCTAGCTTTGATCGTACTTGTCCTTGAGTATCTGCATAGTTTGGTAGACTTTAACTCTGTTCTTCATAGCTTGCATAATGCTCATAACTTACTTGTACAATAGATTCTATGGAATATTCCCAATTGTCATCGTCGCAGGCTTTGGTAACCTCTTGAATCTTCTCCTTGAAATCTGAACTCACTAAGTGCCCAAAATATCTGATCATTAACTCTTTAGGTATCCCTCTTAACTTGGTTTCCACCTGATAACACTCTAGGTAGCCCTCTGGATCATAACCATTGAAGACTCGTCTGTCATTGTATACTGCATCTAAAGCTGCATCCAAAGCTTCATCCATCTGATTTTTCTTCTTTACGATCTCCATTTCAACTAGATATTCTTGAGCCAATTGAAGCATCTTCAAAGAACTTGGAATTGTTGACTTATCATCAAAATCGTTTGTACTTAGCTCTGCAATCATCTTCATCATTTGATCTAAATTGTCCATCTTTACCTCCCACTCCATCTCGTTTCACATCGGGTTCACCAAGGATGTCAGGGGATATGTGTTCGAAACATAAGTCGGGCAGGCGCTGGGCCTCTGGCTGTGAGGCGAGTAAAAGAGAGAGAATAGCAGACACACTGACAGCTCTGGCAAGCACCTCAATCATCAATTAACTGAATAATACTTTGAGTACAACTTAATCCTTAGCCAAGACGGTCTGTTAACAGCATCGTCACTTGGATCATCCGCTAACTAGGAGTTTAAGCTCTCGTTTTATCAAGTTAACCAAGCCGTTAATGACATCGGGGCTTAACACCATAATTAACCATTCTTTAGTTGATGATGGTGATGGAAATTCCCTCGGTTTGTTTGCTTCTTCTACATTCAATATTTTACAAAGATCATTTAAATTTACTGTGTTGATCATCATGCTTCATTTATTATCAACTATTCAGCAACTTCCCGCTTTGTGCGTTTGCAGTTCCTTATTTTCCGCTCACGAGCTTCTACTTCTCCTTCAATCAACTTGATTTTTATTGCCTTCAAGATCTGTATGCCTTCGATTATCTCTTGTTGAGTACCCTTCGCTCATGCAAAGCAACCTCCTCAATGAAGGCTCCACCTTGCTTCTGATCCGAGCGAGAAGCTTCCTTAATCATGGATGAGAGATACCCTCTTGCTTTCTTATGTATGAGAGAGTGAGCCCTTTGCTTTACTTTACCTCTTGTGTCGCTAGCCGAGGACTAGCCGAGGATGAGTGAGAGAAAGAGCAAGCTCGCCTCGTCTCTCTTGCTTTGATAGCTGACCTTCTCTCCTTGCTTTGATTGGAGATCAAGAGAGAGAATACTCCTTGCTTTGCCCTTGTTCAAGCTCGAGAGAGAGGTATAATACGCCTCGCCTTGCCCTTCTCTCGTTACCCTACTCCTCTCCTTCCTTTATGAACTTCTCTTCCTTGTATGCAACTCGTTGATTCAAGTGCCCTCGCTGCTTATGGCCGAGAGAGGGAGAGAGATCCTTTGCTTTGTTTTTTTGACACAAGAACGAGAGAGAGGGGGAGAGAGTCCTTTCTCCTTGGTTCCTTTGGAGATCCCCTTCTCCCTTGCTCTTCTCCACCTCAACTTTCCCTCACCTCATTACCCTTTGTATGCTCTTCATGCCTGCTTTCTTTACCCTATTCTCCTCAATCTCTCCCGTTCGCTTTGTTTCCTTTCTAGCTATTGTTCAACTTCCCTTATTAATAGCCCTCCCTAAGCAATGACGGCGCCGTGGTTGCTTGGGCATGGCTATTCCTTCTTGATGATGTGGCACCTTGGGCATCGGATAGCACCAAACCTCACTGATCTTGGACCACACACGGGCGCCTCACCAAGCTGTGTGTTTCTTGTTTGTTCACCACCATTTGTGAATATGGCTGGCCTCTCCATAGTGGGCGGCCTTGCTTTTGTAAGGGCACCACATTTGGGCATACATGCCGGCCATAGACGACATTTGGCATACATTCCAGCTAGTCTCATTACACTCCATGAGACGGCATTTCAACAATGAGCTCATCAAGAGCTTTTTGTGTTTTCATAAAGGCACCACATTAAGCATACACGGATCGATTGGGTGGCCAAAGTCAATTGGATTCTTCCTCCAACTGTCTCATACATACCAAGGGTGCCACATTTGGCATACATTCCAGCCAGTCTCATTACACTCCATGAGACGTCATTTCAACAATGAGCTCGTCAAGAGCTTTTTGTGTTTTCATAAAGGCACCACATTAAGCATACACGGATCGATTGGGTGGCCAAAGTCAATTGGCTTCTTCCTCCAACTGTCCTTGACTAACAATATCATCGCAAATTTTGCTGCCATTTCCCACGATACAGCCTTCAGAATGCTAGTATAGATGATTGGATTTTGAGAAAGACCCTCAACTTTGTATTTTTTTAAGACATAGCCGTGTTGGGCATTTCCTACTATCAGCAATCTCCAATAAATAAGATTCTTGCGAGGCACAACATACCAACCAAAGCATTGCTGCATGACGTTTCGAAACATGGTCGTAGTACAAAATTCCCAGATGGTACCCCAGTAAATCTTTAATGATCAATAACTTGGCAATTGGAACTGTGATCGTCTCGCTGATCTGAAAAGACCGATCCACTCCACAAAGTGAGCACTTCAAGCCTATGCATTCATTTCAATTCTGTCACCTCACCTGTGGTTGCCCAATCCGATACGGATCTACAATTGACTCAACCTTCAAACTGCCATAGCTTTTGCACTGTAGCTCCAATCAACGGGTCGTAAAGACAGGCCGGTAGAGCACTTCAAGCACTGTAGTTCTAGATCATAAACTCACATTTTTTGTCACTTCAAGCACACTCATTTTTAGCATCACTAAGGCATCTGTTGGCCCTTTAAAGCTGCATTTGACATACATTAATCATTAAGCTTGGCACGTTAACAAGATTTGATCATTGATAAATAATCAAGTAGACTTTAATCAAGCACAATGTGCATCCTTCAGATAATTTTCCCATCATGGAAGCGGAGATGCACGACACCCCAATAAATCTTTAATGGCCAGTAACTTGGCAACCAAAACTCTGATGTGGCTGATTTGAAAATACCAATGCACTCCACAAAGTAAGCACCTACAATTGACTCAACCTTCAAACTACCATAACTTTTTCACCGTAGCTCCAATGGACGAGCCGTAAAGACAAGCCCGTAGAGAACTTCAAGCACTATAGTTCTAAATCATAAACGCCCATATGTGCTAAATTCAAGCATACTACATTTTAGCAACATTAATGCATCTGTTGGCCCTTGAAAGCCGCATCTAGGATACATTAATCATTAAAATTGCCTTGGTAACAAGCTCTAATCACTGATAAATAATCATGTAGATTTTAATCAAGCACAATGTACATCCTTCTGATGATTTTCCCATCCTGGAAGCGGTGTTGCACGACACCATGCATAAGCTAGGAGATGACGCTCTCTCTCTTGCTCTTACACATAAGCTTGAGAAGAGGGGAGCGAGGAGCCAAAAAGTAGGGAACAAAAGAAAAAGGAGTCACATATGGGAGCAAGAATCTACCAAGTGCAATCAGAGCAAGACATTGAGAGAAGAAGAGTGGAGCTTCACATAGCAATTGAAGAGCAGGATAAAGTTAAAACTTGAGAACGACAATTAAGTCAGTGTAAAACAAATAGAGCAAGAAGTTGCAGGATAATTGATAATAACTAAAGCATGATGATTGAGCTACAGAGCATAATTAAAGTTGGCATAATCCAAAGGTAGTTAAAGTAGGTAAAGTGACAGGCAAAAGCTTCCATCACCGTTATTAGTCTGAAGATTAATTAATCGTTTTATTAAGACCGATGTTGTTAACGGCCTAGATAATCTATAAAGGGAGCTTAAACTCCTATTTACCAATTAATCCAAGTGTTGGTGCTGCTAACAACTCACCTTGGCTATTGATTACATTGTACTCAGAGATTGAATTATTTAATTGAAGATTAGGGCTATTTACATATCCTTTGTCACTTGTTGTTCTTATTCTCTTTTACACCTCTCACAACTAGAGGCCTGGCACCTTCCCGGCTCACGTTTCAAGCACATATCCCCCGAGAACATCAAAATCGAACCTACCTATGAAAGGCCAAAGAATGGACTAGTATAGCGTTCTCCTCCGAGCCTCCCTACTTATAGCCCTTGGCCCTTGCAAGTAGGACCCCTTAATTTATGGTTGCCCCTCGTCTCCTAGTCGCATCAAGCCACTCAGTCCCTGCTCCTTGGCCCGCTTCCCTGTCCTACCCTTGGCTTGACATTACTCCCCCCTTGGAGAAGCGTTTTCGTCCTCAAAAACAAGAGTGATGTTATAATAATGTTTTCCATAGTGGCGTCCTTCATGGATCCAATTGTTTGCTTGATCGGAACATGGTTTAGTAGGAGGTTCAATGAAACCAAGCGTAACATCTTGATTTTGACATTGTTGTCCATTTGCAACCATCTTGTGTTACCGGTTCCTATCCACTCATAGTGTGTAGACTCCATTTAGAACACAAATGAGCATGCTAAATGAGTTATCACAACAAAGATGTACCCAAAAGAGTACCTCTTTTCACTTTCCATGAAAGTAACTTGCTGACATAACTCATCAACCAAGTTTAAGTCCTTGACTTGCTCTCAAATTTTGTTAGTAAACAACCCCACCATAACTAGTGGTCAAGGTTGAGAACGTGACTTATACATGAAGAGATGAAACCTAGTTGCAAACATGTTTTAACTTATGGTAAGCAAACTCCAAGTAGAGCAATAATCACTTACTAATTGGATTGCTTGGTGCTAACATACGCACTTTGCATATCTTTTAGCACAGGATTACACTCTGTAATTTGCCTATCCCCTCGGTTTACAAACAGTCTTCCTAGAGGACTGGTAAATGGGGATCATAATATTGTACAACATTGTGGAGGAATCAACAATGTCCTGAATGACCATCTTGGCTAACTTGAAAGATCCACAAGCACTCAAACCAAGCCATGACCTCTATTGATGAGTGATAGATCCAAAAGTAATCTCATAAAGATACTACACATGGAGTGCAAAATGCTTCATAAGCAACAAGTATGATGAATATGCATACCACTCCAAATCATCTTTTGCTAAACACTAGGGCCCATAACACCTAGTGTGCATGCATATAGCAAAAAACAGATTTGAACCTATATGTCCATGGTCAACCTTGCCAATACTTATAGAGAATGTGGTGCTCCTAGCACACTTTAAAAAGGAATGTAAATAGTTCTGAAAAGAAACTAAATACTTCCTGCTACAATCATTTGCAAGCCTTGCAGAAACGTTTGAACCAGAAGAGAAGGTGAAACATTAATTACTTCTAGGTACAAACAATGAAACATGCTCATTAACAACCCATATTCTTGATATATGCGTAAACAACCATCTGTTAATGTTGTTTAGCAGAACTTGTACCTTAACAAGTCATTCTGAGTATCTGATAATTTTTGGCCATTGAAATTGTTCCTGACACGTTGTGCTAAAACCGGTCTGTAAAATGGATTTGACCAGCACCTAGGGACTTTGTCATGATACATACATGAAATAGTGGGCTCTAGTGTCAGTCTCAGAGACTCATATTCTCCACATGTGGTATATGTCTCATGTAAGAATGTTTGAAAAAAGAACATACTTCAAATACAAGATGTACTTGTGCGTGGAGGTACCTGCAAACACTCTATGACGGGAGTGAGAGGGACCCTCATTAGCCTTGCTCCACACTGGCTAAACCAAGTTCCTTAAGCTCCTATACCATGCTCGATCCCATGTGACAACATGTGCCAAATAAACCCTACAAGTGGGCTATAACTACATAATGCAAAAACTTATTTTGGACACTACAGCCCAAATTGCCTGACTCGTACATGACCTTGTCATTTCTCTAAAGAGTAAACATAGTTTATGCATCCTACATAAAAAAGCAAACAAAAAGAAGCAAATTCGATGCGTCCTTAAAGTTTGAACATAGTGTTCACTAATCCGTAATGAAAAGGCAGTTGCCCAAATTTCTAGCCTGCAAAGGCCTAGGAGCACTAATTGAAAACTAGTGAAATGCAAGTAGTATTGCACATGTAACCTTGGGTGTTTCCTTGCAATCCAAACCTCGTGGTTAATGTCAATATTGTCAAACCACTTGGTTAAACTTTGCAGGAAAATTGTTCAACTAGTAGCCGGCCCTTGGCGTATGTCCATGACCCCCTTGGGTTTGTCCGTGGCATTACATTCCTTTGGAAGTTGAATTTTTTCCACTACCCCTTGGCAGTCTATGGCCTTATTTCCTTGAAAATGCATGTGAAGGTTCCAAAAGTTGACCATCAACACTTACTAAGTGATTTAGTAATCACAAGTTGGGTCTTACCCCAAAATTGTACTCATATATGCACTCTTAGCACTAATACGAGCTCCACTAAAGTTGGAATTAAATTGTTCACAACTAGATCTTTTTCACACCCAAAAATCCATAATCTTGGGTTTTTGTGAGCAACCATGCGGTCTCAAATGCTTGCTTCATCTATACACCTTGGTAGAGATAAGCCCTTACGAGTTTAAGATGTCCAAGAGCTCACATACGACGCGATACGGTGATGTTCTAGGGTGTGGGTGTGCCCTCTATCACATCGTACAGGATGTTTTGTGAGTTTTCTTTAGAGGTTCCGGTGCTCACATACAACGCGATAAAGACGTATTCTAGAGCCTGGGTCACCCTTCTATCGCGTCGTGTTGATGTCACCCTTCTATCTCTCCCCAATTCCATTCTCTTCACACACGGCACGATAAGAACATCTTGCAGGTTGTGGGTGATGCGTCTATCGCGTGGTGCTGTGTTTTTTTACTCGAATGGCAAGGACTAGGCAGACTGCAAGGAAGGTCTACCAAGCCCCAACCAATCCATAAATAGATGTTGAGAAAGATGCAGATAAAGTAGCCCCTCCACTACCTCGTCATGATCAGAGGCCCAATGCTCAAAAAAGATTGAATTATCAGGTGAAATCCCTAAGAGAGATAAGAAAAGCACAAAAGTCTACTTGTCTACTGATTCCAAGGCTCTCTTTCATGAGAGTTGTCAAAGAGATATCAGATAGACTTGTAAGCATGATGAATATCAAAACTTTTGTCTCAGTAAGGTGGCAATCTCAAGTTGTGATGTGCCTTCAAGAAGCTGCTGAGGATTTTCTCATAGACTTAATGAATGATAGCTACATTGCAACTGCATTTTCTCATAGGGTCACACTTATGAGAAAAGATTTTGTGCTTGTGTCAAGGCTATGGTACAAGTTTGATAAGGCTCTTGAGCTCATTCCTAGTGAGGATCTTAGAGCCTTCCAAATTTTCAACATCCCTCCTTCCAGGCAGCAGAAAGATTCTAGGGTTGTCATTGAGGATGTTACACATGAGTACGAGACAAGAAAGGCTCAGGATATCAAAGCAGGAAAGGAAGTTGAGAGGGAGCAAGACATGATATCAGAGGATGATGTCCTCAAAGAGAAAGCTGAAATTTTAAGAGCATCCAACTCTCTTCTTTATGAAAAAGTCACAGGCCAAATGGTGGTGGATGTCTCCTTGTTTGGAGATACTAAGGCGTATTTCGACATATTCCCTCAAGACACAAGTATGCTTGTAAATCCCAACATTGAGCTTGGTGACACTGTGCTCTATATCTGTCTCAGGTATGTGTTGCTCCTTTGCTAATTATTAGTGCATGTGCAAGGCAGACAGGCACAAGGGGCTCATTGGGGCTTGTGTTTTCTTTTCCAAGTGTCTTATGAGGGATCTTCCAAAGGCTCTAGCTATGCAAATTTCCATACTTGACCCTCTAGTGACACAGTGCCTTTTTAACATGCAAGGAACCCTTTCAAGTTTTTTTGATGATTTTAACATGATGACCTGCAATTACATATTATACCCCTATGTTGAAGGGTAATTCTTAACTCCTTACATGTTATTTTTAACATTTTGTGGTATTCTTAGCTAATTCCTTTTTTATTTTGTAGAGGACATTGGAGTCTTATTATCTTCAATCTTTTGGAGAAAGATATTATATTTATGAATTCATTGTCAAGTATCCATGGGAAAATTAAACTGTAAGTATGAAGCATAATCTATGCTTGATGATGGCCCATTGTTTTCTATTATTAGATTTTTGATTCAATGTCTTCTTGCAGTGCTGCCAAACTTATTGTTGGTCACCTGAGTACCACAAATAAGGATTACAATATAGAATCTTTCAAGTACTACAATCAAAAAGTGCCTTTACAGACAGACTCAACATCTTATGGATGAAGGGTGCTTGCAAATGCATGGAGATATCTTGAGTCAAGGTGCTGGATGACTACACTCACTATAAGTGTGGCTCATGTATTTATTTTGATGTTTTATGTATGTATATACTCATGTCTTTTAGTTCCTTTTTCTATTTTTTTTGTTGCATGACTATCCAGTGTCTTGGGTCACGTGGGTGAGAGAGAAGGCTGTTTCTATGGTTTTGGAAAGATCAATAAATCCAAATGATCCAGAATCTTCTTTGCCACCAAAGAAAGGTAGAGCCACCAAAGGTTTGGATGCAAAGAAAATGGATCAAACGAAGAAAAGTCCTGCAAAGAATATCCATACAAAGAAAAAGGATCACAAGAAGAGTCCTGCCAAGGGGAAGAGTCCCACGAAGAAGAAGATCCCTGCCAAGGGGAAGAGTCCTACCAAAAAGAAGATCCCTACCAAGGGGAAGAGTCCCATTAAGATCCCTACAAAAAATAGAGCAGATACAAAGTGCCATCCATTCCACTCACCATTGAAATTCAAGGTTCAAAAATGTCGTACACTTAAGAATAGTAAGGGGGAGGCACCTAGCTCACCTTTCAAGCTACCATTCATGTTTCCAAAGAAGGTTGCCAAATCACCCAAGCCAACCAGTCCTCAGGAGCCCAAAGCACCAACCCTTGCCAAGTCACTAGTGCCAAGCCCTAAGGAGCCCAAAGCACCAACCCCTACCAAGTCACCACCACCACCCACTCCTGAACTTTCACCCCCTTCTGAACACAAAAGGAAAAGGGTCTCTGAGAATGCAGAATCCTCTCAAGCAAAAAGAAGAGTGGAATTTCATGATTGATTAGTCCACAAAAGCTATGTACACTTTTGTTCATTTTGTCCATATGAACATATATATATACCCTTTGGTGATACATAATTTTGTACTTCAAATACTTAATACCAACTGTCGATTCTTAAATGTGTATCATGATGTCTTGTAAGTTTAAAACAACATAAGTAATGTTCACCAATAAGGTAGAGAAAAGATAAATATATTTGCAAAATGATTACAATATTGAACTTGTTTTTTAAAGTCCTTGCAAGTGGCTCAAATACAACTCTTTTTGGGGGAAGGCATGTGATGCAAGAGGTTGAATTCTCCATCCTTGTGCTTACCACAATTTCATCCACTTTGAATCTATACTTGAGAGATGTTTCATCAAGAAACTCAAGAGATTCTCTAACATCATTTAGTATCCAATTTGTTGTTACTATTAGCTTCTATACTCGGTGTGTGGATGTACTATGAACTTTAGTTCAAACACTGGACAATTTTCCTCAGAGTCGAGAGGAACCCAGCTACCTAATTTGCTTCTCCATCTCCCATAGTCGTAGCCCAGAACTAGTGATTGAGGACATAGTTGATATGAGATAGACATAGAATTTGGGATTACTCTACAACTAATATTGTCACCAATCTGGAAAGTTTCTTTGGTGCTCCATCCATCTCCAAGAACATTATCCAGTTCAGTCATAGAAAGTCTTCTATTAAGCCACATCGTCTTTGTCCTCTGCAAATCCATTGTTTTGAAACATGCCACAAAGACATCTATAGGCAAGAACCATTGAACTTTAATCCTTCTTGATATCTTGCCCGGAGACATGGCTTTAAGGATCTTCTTTGATCTTGGATTTGAAGCTTGACATAGTACACGCATCAGGAGCTTCCCAGTCAAGTGAACTTATGGTGGGAACGGGTAACTGATGTAGTTCTCCATATGCACCTTCTCGTGATGGAACTTTGTATTCTGCAAAATAGACAAACAAATCCATTGTTATGTAAAAGGAAGGTGACTTGTCATAGCATCTGCAATCCCTTTATGCATTGCTTTGAACGTCCCACTTAGACTCTCCACAGGCTGCCATTCCACAACTGTTGAAGGAAATATATCTGGAATGGAATCAAAAAATGATAAAAACAATGGGATAATGAAAAAAATTCACCGTATCAAATAGTTCTTTTTGTACTTATAGTAAGAATGCAGTGTGGGATGTTCTTCCCAGTCTAACACCATATCCTTGGCCATGTACACATGTTGAACCTTAGCTAGCCAGCCATTCTCGGTCACTTTGAAAGCAAGAACACGACCTTTCCAATGGTTTTTTACTTTATTGCGTTTAGTTCTCTTCACTCTGTGTACACCTTTGCATGAAGGAAGCATTGTTACCTAGTCACTCACACTAAATGATATGGGCTTCCAAAGAACATCCTCTCTAACGTTATGAAAGTCACAAGAAGTTATGTTATGTGAAGGGCGAAGTGCAAAAGACACCATGGAAACTCAGAGATTAGAGAAGAAGAAAGAAAGTATAGACGGAAAGACTTAAAACCTCTAACAAACTAGAGAGCGAGAAAGGTATACGTTTGAAAAAAGTAGGTTATTTGCTCGGGGGGTTCACTATGTGTAAAACTACCATATCACATGTGTTCAAGACATGTTTGTAAAACCCCTTATCTGTGAATTTTTTAAGGAATATAATATACCCTTTTCTCTTAAAATCTGTAAGGTTTTTTTAAATTTGAAAAAATAATTCCCTTCGGTATATATATTTCTATAAGTTTCAAGAACTTTAAATACCCTTCTGTTGAACTCACGTGATAGGTTACATTTTTATTAGATGACCTCCCCGGGGTGATTTGTCATTAATGCCCTTGTTTTGAGAGCCTTCTGACATAGATTTCGTATCTTTTGACAACGCTTTTGTGAAATATAAAATAGAATAAAATATGAGACTTCATTACTTTGAGCCGCAAATTTAATGAGCTCTCTCGCCGAAAGCACCCAAATATAGCAGTTTCAGCCTTATGATCAAGACATTTAGCGGTTCTCCATCAAAATAGGAGCATCAAATCCCACAATAGAGGAGATAAGAGTGCCATAATTTTGTATACGTGTCAAATAACTATTGGACTATTCCTTTATCCTTAGATTAATACATAGCCCTTTTTGAGTCGTTTTTGGCCCTAATGGTGGCTATGCTCTCATCTCAGCAGTAGCAGATAAGCGTGTGCTCCAACTTTGTAGGTGATTTTCCAAAAAGATGTAGAGATCTTGTTGCATCTCCACTGCCAACGCATCCAAATCATTCATACTGATCATTACATCATCAGGGTGCGAGGCTAAGTATGAGGCAAGGCTATGCTGCGTTTGCAATTGAAGTGTTCCTCTTGAATGGAAGCCACAAACGCAGCATTAGCCCCCCGAAGCGTTTGCATTTCTTCATTCCACTAGCGAGCCATTGTAGTCAAATCTTCATTTTGGTTGGTCAACTCAACAATGCGAGCCTGCAAGGCCGTTACCTGCGTTTCCAGCTCATTAACTCTACCCTCTGTTGCGGGGGCTGGCCAGGCCGCACGAACAGACTTTGCAAGTCTCCTAAAAAAAGTGTCGCACGCTTGTATTTGGTTAGCAAGATTTGTTTTCGTTGCCTCCCATGGTAGCGCTGCGGGAAGAGCACCTCTCGTCGAGGCAGCCGCATTGGTGGTTCTAGAATTTTTCGGTTGCGAGGGAATGTCCGCAGCCGGAGAGCCCGTTCTAGGCCGAGTAGCAATTGCCACTCTCTCCTGCATTCGACGACGTCAGTGTGCCATTGCAGAATCCTCTGGCAAAGGAGATGCAGTCGCAGGAGGTGGTGTAGAGAACTATTGTTCCTCCCGGTCGTGCTTGCTGGTTGCTGGTCCTGTAATGGCCATCTGTTGGTCTCCCGAGGGTACCACTGCTGTTGATGGACCCGGAAAATCCTTAGTGACAACATTCTAATGTTGTATTTCCCACCCAACAGGAACTGCCAACCTGTGGGTTTGGGACAGGTGCAACAATCCCTTGGACCACCAATCTATCATCTTCAAAATGGCATAGAGGACGCAGGGTGAGAGGAAAAAATTCCCTTAAGGGAAAGATTAGTGTCAGCAGGTAGCTGGCCGACTTTTGTGTTGGTTGGGGTATTTCACCCCAGCTGTGCCATCACTCTTTGGCATTCTGTCAGCAGTCTCTCTCTGACCACTACTGCCCAAGCCACTGACCCAAAGTTGGCCGAATGCAAAACATTCCTCGCTTTGGTCGAGATGGTATACGTTTTGGCTTGTAGCCAAATTTCCTCGAGAAACCATTTATACGCATCCCTAGTCGCTACATCTGACAACCCTGAAAGCTTATATTCACCTTTCACTTTTAATCCAAACTCCTTCTCGACATCTGCAACAGGAATCACATGAGATGCTCGCACCACTCCATTATTGGGCAAACTACAATATCTAGAAATTCTTTCTACTGTCAGCAGCTGAATCTGTTGGTTATTCAACTCCACCATATCTCCAACAACCAGTTGCTCAATCAAACTTGCTGCCTGAGGGTGAATAGGTATCCCTTGCCAATCCAAGTTGGCAAACACTCGTAGCCACAAATCTTGCAGCCAGGCATCCACTCGGCGAAGTGCTAACTGCTCCTTTCCCGCTTTCCAAGATTTCATACAAAAGAATCCCCAATCATTATTAGGGCGGCTTCCAGCTCTTGTACCACAGCAAAAGGGCACTGAATCGGGGTGGGTGAAATGTAATGGCGCACTCTGAAACCATTGACTGGTACAAAAATTACTTCCCCCCGCAAATCCGCCAAATAAAAAGAGATGGGCCCGCATGCTTGAAAAATCCATAATGGTCCTGACCACCGTAATTTAAGCTTCCCAGGCATCTTCCCAAGGCGGGAATTAAAGACAAGGACCACCTGTCCTCGAACAAATTGCCGTGCTTTCGGGCGATCCAACCATTTTTTCCGCCTAGACTGCAGATCTTGCAGCACCGCAAAGCTATGCAACCGCTCTTCATCTAGTTCCTGCAAAACATCCAAGCGATAAATAACAGAATCTTCCAGAAGAAGCCGATCCGCAATCATCATCCGCAGACTTAGAATCACATGTTCCACCGGGGTGATTGCCTCCATGCCAAATGCCAACTTAAATGGAGTCAATCCTGTTGCCACTTTATAAGTTGTCCCTAATAGGCCCATAAGGCGGAAGGAGGTTTCACATCCCAATCTGTTCGATGCATATTCACGAACTTTGCTAATATCCAAATCAATTGATTATTAGTTGATTCTACTTGCCCATTCGCCTGAGGATAATACGCAGAAGATTTCCTATGCAATACAAAATAAAACCGTAGCATTCTCTCTATCACCTTAGTCACTAACCAGCTCAATAGGGTAGCCATATGTGGAAAAGATATCCTTATATAAGCATTCCAACCACAGAAATTGCAGTATTATCTCTCAAGGGCCATGCCTCCACCCATGTGGTAGCATAATCAGTGGCTGTCAAAATATACTTATTACCCGTGTGAGCTGCAACTCGTTTAAAAGGTCCAACAAAATCCAAACCCCACTTTTGAAAAGGTTCCAAGGGCAAAACCAGCTGAAAAGGCATTCTGGACCGTTTGGTAGGTTGCCCAAACCGCTGACACACATCACACTGTTGCACATAATTTCTCACATCCTGAAACAATGTTGGCCACCATAATCCGGATTGGAGAATCTTTCGAGCCGTGATTAATGCTGCAAAGTGACCTCCCACAATACCGGTATGGACTTCCTCCAAAACTGCTTCCTGCTCCTGTGGTAGCACACATCTAAGTAATACATCCACCACCGTACGATAATAGAGATTTCCCATAATAATCTCAAAATTCCTGCTTCTGATAGCCATACGTTTCCTCTGATGGCTGGACAAGAAGGAAGGAATTTCGCCACTATCGAGAAAGTGAAACATCTCCTCATACCATGTCCATGGGATGCTAGGGATGACCCTTGCCTATTGCGGATCTGTTGTATCCTCTGTAACTACACCTGTTAGAAACAAAGACGCACTTGGAAACTCATCAGCTGCACGGCGGCTCACGTGAATCTAATATGGATAGGTAGTCAACCAACGCATGTTGAGCCCCTGGACAATGTATGACCTCAAAGTCAAATTCCTGAAACAAAAGCGCCCATCTGGCCAATCTTCCCGTCAAATTCTATTGACGTACCAGGTATAAAAGAGCCAAATGGTCCACATGGAAGAAAAAACATCGGCCCAACAGATAGTTCCTGAATTTCTTCATTGAATAAATAATCCCTAAACATTCCCTTTCCGTTACTGAATAATTTCCTTCTGCGGAGGATAATCGCTATTGGCATAATAGACAGGTCGGAACCATCCTTGACTTTGTTCTTGCATCAGCACACTGCCAATAGCTCGATCCGAAGTATCCACAAACACATGAAAATCCTGACCCCAATTCGGAGAAAGCATAATCAGAGCTTTGGATAGCTGAAGTTTTAATCTCCGAAAAGCCAGATCACATTCTTGTGTCCATTCAAAATCTATAGCATGTGCTGCCTGAGTAATCAGGATTGCCAAATGCGCGACAAATCGCAAATGCCTTCCATGCCAACGAGCTTGACCTAGGAAAATCTGACATTGTTTATGGCTCCGCGATGGAGGTGCTTCCATAATTGCGGCTATTTTATCCAGATCCACGAAAATACCATCTTCAAAAATTATATGCCCCAATAGCCTACCACTACAAATAGCAAATGCACACTTTAAAGGATTCAAACTGAATTTTACCTCTCTGCATTTCATAAAGCATAACTATAATTGCTTCAAGTGCTCTAATTGCGCTCCAAAAACACTGAGATCATCCAAAAAAATTCGCATAAAATCCGTCAAATAAGGACCAAAAATTTGGAACATATCCCTTTGAAAAGTTGAAGGTGCATTCCGCAATCCGAACCACATCACTGTGCAGGCAAACACACCCCATGCGGTAATAAAAGTTGTTTTTGGCTGATCCCGCAATGCCATTCGTATTTGGTTATATCCACTAAACCCATCCAAAAAAGTATACATCTCATGTCCTGCTATATCATCTAAAATGGAATCCAAGAATGGAAGAGGAAAAGGATCGGAAACAGTAGCCGCATTCAGTTTCTGGTAATCCACACAAATTCAAATTTGCTTATTTTTCTTTGGTACAACCACAATTGGAGAAATCCACTCCGGATTATCAATAGGGGTAATAAAACCCACTTTCAAAAGACGATCAGTTTCCATCTTAACTTGCTTTGCCACATTCGGATTCATCCTATATGAGTGTTGCTTCATTGGCACCGCATCCGGTTTCAGATTAATCGTATGCTGATAAAACTTAGGATCCAATCCCTGCATATCCGCATATTCCCATGCAGAAACATCCTTAAACTCTATCAGTATCGTAATCAAATCACCTCTAAAATTTGCCTCAAGATGCTTATTAATGTATATGGGCTACGACTCCGCCCCCAAGAAAGACCTTCTCTAATTCATCTTCTTGAACCCTTGCAATTTTCTCCATCTGCGCCTCAAACGCACGTTCTTGCTGAATAACCGCTGTCAGGAGTTTTTTGGAGCAAGGGATTGCGCATATGTACATATACATGCATGGTGCATCAAATAAAGGATTGCCCATTTTCCTTAGCCAGGTGGTTACGTGGGGCCCACATGTGTACAGGTAGGACACCATGTACATAGTGCATCGATTTTCATCGTTACTAGTACCATTGTGTTTTTCTACAATAAGGAGGAGTTGGTAGCGCGTAAAACTTCTCGAGGAAGCTATCCGCGGGCCGACGACGTGAGGTCAGCAGGTGCGTCAGATGGCATCTAGTGGCGTCAGGAGGGCGAACGAGGTCAATACTTGCACGCGGAGAAGTACAGACACAACGTGGGTGTTTGCTTGTGAGAATTATGCAGAGAGTCATCATTAGGACCACTTTTTGGGGCCACTTCACGTGGTGGCGAGATGCATTATTGGAAAAAAGCTGAGTGCCAGGTGTGCGAATGATGCAAAAAGGTGACGACTATGCACTGCGAGGTCAGTTTTTGGCCTGTTCGGGGTCCGTTTGAGGTCATCTAAAAGGCCAAGGGTGCCCAACTAATAAAGCTAAGTGTGGGAACTGAAAAAACTGAGAGAAGACCAGAAAAAAACGTGGAGAAGAGAGGAGGAACAGCCGCAGGTGTGTTTTTGCCCATTTTGGAGCCTGTTTTGGCCGTAAACTGCTCATTCGAGGTCGGATTTGAGCACTTTGACATTGTAGACTGGGGTTTTGGGCCGTTCCGGACGCGATGGCGCTGTCCATTTTGCCAAATTCCTCACTCTTTTCCTGCTGTTTTTCTGTGTAAGTTCCTCCTATGAGCGAAGTTTCTGCTCCAGTTTGTGATTGTATATGGCTTCTTTCACCCATAGTGTGTGAGCTATTTGCCCCATTGGTGTTGGCCCAAGTTCAATTGTATCTAAACATCAGAAATTCTCCTCTTTTGAGCTGATTTTTTTGGGTGTGTGTGTGTGTGTGTGTGTCTGTGTGGAGTGGGCAAGTGGATAGTCTCTCTCCTCTCACTCCAGAGGTGTGTTCCCTGTCTCGGCCAGGTGTGTTGTCTAAGCCGAGTGGTGCCCCATAGTGTGTGTGTGTGTATCTTCCCAAGAGTGTGTGACGGGTCGTTATAGAGGCGCTGTGTGTGTTTTCATCCCGCTCACATTCTTTTGGCGCCCCCACGGAGGATCTTCTTCGAGTACCTTCTGCTTCGAGCTTCGAGCTTCGGGATTGCAGATTACAGGTTGCAGGTTGCAGATTATAGATTACAGGTTACAGGTTACAGGTTACAGGGACAGGTACAGGTACAGGTGATTCACACAGGTACAGGTAGCTGGAGTACAGTGATATACTAACAGTGATGTCACTTGCAGTTGTTGTGGGAATGCATCACTTGGCGCCTATTTGAGCGCATTGTCTGTTGGATTGTACGTTACTTGTGGAAACTGCCATTGTACGCCTTTGTGGAGCCATATATGGTTTTATTTGGCAGTCCCAGCCATTTCTGAGACTTGGTCTGGAAGATAGTCATTTCTGAGACTTGACTATACGCGATTTGCATTAGCTTTCGTGTGAGGGTCGATAGCGTGAGGTTTTTATTGAGCTGGGGGATTCTCAAATGTGGAGATCCTTTCGGTGATACAGGTAGCTGGAGCACCCTTTTCGTGACCTCGCCATAGGCTATGTACTAGTGAGTCCTACTTGATGCTCGGGTTCTATTGTTGACAGTTTATGCATACATAGACAGTCTATATTTTGGGTTCCTACTGCTCTACTTCTGGGGAAACTCTGCCAAAATTTTTCCGAGTTGTGATGGCTGGTTTTTTGGTCTTTTGAGCCATTTATGCTGTTATGCTGCTGAAATTTTGGCAAAATCAGAGGTTGAGTCAGGTGTGCCTTCTTGGGAGCTTCATGGTTGGCTTTAATGGATGATCAAAATGGCCCTCAGTTCACTCCTTTTCATTTAACTCAAAGAATTCAGATTAATGTTCATGTGTCCAGGAAGATCTTTTTCCAGCAGCGCATAGTCTTTATGTTTGGGCCAAGAAGATTGAGAGAGATCCTGGAATGTCCTTTGCCTGTTGTCATTCCGATGATCAACTATGAAAACTCATTTGATGTGCATGTGTTTGTCCTTATCTAAAGTTGAGCTCCATTGAAGTTTCTGGGGATTGGGAAGTGAAAAGTTTTGGGTTCTTGCACGTGTGTTCGAAGGGGTTCTCAAAGCATCATAATTTGGGTAGCCATGGCTTTCTCTTATCCCGAGTTTCATGGAAGAAGTGATGAAGATGTGGAAGAATTTTTGGAAAAGATGGAGGTTGCCTGCATTAGCAACCAGATTCATGACCCTACGCAAATGTTACGCCTTCTCCAAATTTGTTTGAAGAGTGATGCACGAGCTTGGTCCAAAGCATTTGAAGAGGAGTTGCGTATGGCTGATCCACCTATAAGATTGAGTTGGGATAATCTAAGGCATGGATTGGAAGTGGAGTTTGTGAAGATAGAAGATCCTGACAAAGTGTGGCAAGAAGTACAGGCTTTGGTGCAAAAGGAAGGTGAGCCAGTAGATGTGTACATACGAAAGTTTTCATTGGCATGGGAGCGAATGTGCAAGGCTTTAGCACCACAGGTACCCCCGCCTGACATGATGAAGAAGGACAGGTTCTTGGCTGGTCTTTGGGAGAATATACGTTGGAGAGTGGAGCTAAAGAAGCCTAGGACATATGAAGATGCACTAGAGGTAGCAAGGAACAAAGAGTGGAAGCTAAGGAAAATGAGCCAGTTAGGGGTGGAGTCTTTGCCAATGAGGTCTGAATTTCAGCCTATGGACTCTTTACAAGGTCGTATGTCAGGGGTTCATCATGAACCAGTGGTTCCTGTTCCTACTCAGGTTATGCCAGCAGTGGTCACTACAGCAGTGCAAGATGATGGCCTAAGGCAAGACATGAGGCAAGTGGTTGATCTGATGAAGAATCTCAGCCTAAACATGCTAGGTCAAGTGGGAAATAATCGAGGTCGAGGGCGGTTTGCAAATCAGCCTGGAGGTGAAGAAAGACCTAGGAATGGTGCTGGACAAAGTAATAGTAGGTTTTGGAGGCAGACGCCCACATGTTATAATTGTGGAGAGTTGGGTCACATCAGCCCGCAATGTGAT
The DNA here is from genome assembly GCF_014529385.1 of Adiantum capillus-veneris. Taxonomy (NCBI): domain Eukaryota; kingdom Viridiplantae; phylum Streptophyta; class Polypodiopsida; order Polypodiales; family Pteridaceae; genus Adiantum; species Adiantum capillus-veneris. Next base: position 80,946,399 of record NC_140957.1, read on the forward strand.
AAGCCACCAAGGATGGGGGGAGACATGTATCCATTGCCAAGACAGGTGCTAACTAGATCAAATGATTATGGCATCGAAATTAAGGGAGACGAAGGAACCAGTGGTCTGACCCAGGAGGAAAAAGGAAAGACAAAAGTGCTAAGTGTAGTCACCTTGGAGAAGGCATCAAAGCTAGAGGATACATTAGTGATGCCTATTGGGAAGAGGACCACAGAGGAAAAGGAAGGAAGAAGTGCCCCAGGTCCTAGTAAGAAGAAAGGAAAGAGCCATGAAGGCGAGGATGTCAAGGCCAAGAGGAAAAGGAGAGCTCGTCGAAAGTTTCATGTTTCAGATTTTCCACTAGGGGATGGGCAATTAAGCTATGACTTGAAGGAGGATCTGACGAGCAAGAAGGCAGATGTTACTTTTGGGTAGCTTATAGAGATGGTGCCTAAGCTAAAGCGACAGTGGAAGAGGATGGTTAACCCAATGGAGAAAGAGCCAGAGAGAGGTTCAGTGAAGGTGTTGGCAATGGACGAGCTACCAGACATTTGTCCAATAGTAGATGTGTGGCATAAAAGGAAAAATTTGGGACAAGGTTATGTGGATGGCGGAGCCCAAATATGCGTCATAACACACTCATGCGTTGAGAAGATGGGTCTCACAGTGGCTGGGGTGTCAGGTTTTTGGATCAGATTGGCAAACCATCAAAAAGTAAAATGCTTGGGTGTTGTAAAGAGCTTAGAAGTGGAGGCATATGATGCAAAGGCAGTGGTTGATTTTCATGTGATGCCAGCAGGGTTGGGAGCATATCCTATTATACTGGGCAGACCATGGTTACGTGCAGTGGGAGCTGTTCAAGATTGGCGACATGGTACAATTAGCCTCTATGGAAAGACAGGTACCAAGAAACTTTATAATATGGACACAAGGAAACGATTAGAGGAGCTTTATGAAGATGAGGATGAGTCTAGTGATGAAGACTCTTCCACGGTGACAGATGAGGACAGTGATAGCACTACCAGCAGTGATGAGGATGTTGATGTTGCATTTCTTTTGATGGATAAAGAAATCCAGGAGTGTGGTTTAGTCGCATTTGCGAATGAAGTTGAAGATGAAAGTGAAGGGCCTTATGAAGTGATTGAAGGGCTGATGCAAACCAAGGTTGAGTTGTCAAAGAAGCAGGAATTAATGACACAAATGATCGGTGGAGACCTCTCAGCTATGGAGAAGGAGATAAATTTGCACATGCAGGTTGATGCCAAAGTAATTGATGGTTTTCTTGATGCAAGGGTGATAAATGGCATCTCTACAGGTTTTCCTTTAGAACCAGGTGAAAGTTTGATTAAGCTTTTGATGCAAGGAATGCCAAGTGTTTTTGTGTGGGATCCAGGTGGAATGAGCATCTACTAGTGTTGCTGCTGCTGAGCATGAATGCTCTAGCAGGCTAGGGGGTGGGCAAATTATGTCAGGAGTTTTTTGGAGCAAGGGATTGCGCATATGTACATATACATGCATGGTGCATCAAATAAAGGATTGCCCATTTTCCTTAGCCAGGTGGTTACGTGGGGCCCACATGTGTACAGGTAGGACACCATGTACATAGTGCATCGATTTTCATCGTTACTAGTACCATTGTGTTTTTCTACAATAAGGAGGAGTTGGTAGCGCGTAAAACTTCTCGAGGAAGCTATCCGCGGGCCGACGACGTGAGGTCAGCAGGTGCGTCAGATGGCATCTAGTGGCGTCAGGAGGGCGAACGAGGTCAATACTTGCACGCGGAGAAGTACGGACACAACGTGGGTGTTTGCTTGTGAGAATTATGCAGAGAGTCATCATTAGGACCACTTTTTGGGGCCACTTCACGTGGTGGCGAGATGCATTATTGGAAAAAAGCTGAGTGCCAGGTGTGCGAATGATGCAAAAAGGTGACGACTATGCACTGCGAGGTCAGTTTTTGGCCTGTTCGGGGTCCGTTTGAGGTCATCTAAAAGGCCAAGGGTGCCCAACTAATAAAGCTAAGTGTGGGAACTGAAAAAACTGAGAGAAGACCAGAAAAAAACGTGGAGAAGAGAGGAGGAACAGCCGCAGGTGTGTTTTTGCCCATTTTGGAGCCTGTTTTGGCCGTAAACTGCTCATCCGAGGTCGGATTTGAGCACTTTGACATTGTAGACTGGGGTTTTGGGCCGTTCCGGACGCGATGGCGCTGTCCATTTTGCCAAATTCCTCACTCTTTTCCTGCTGTTTTTCTGTGTAAGTTCCTCCTATGAGCGAAGTTTCTGCTCCAGTTTGTGATTGTATATGGCTTCTTTCACCCATAGTGTGTGAGCTATTTGCCCCATTGGTGTTGGCCCAAGTTCAATTGTATCTAAACATCAGAAATTCTCCTCTTTTGAGCTGATTTTTTTGGGTGTGTGTGTGTGTGTGTGTGTGTGTCTGTGTGGAGTGGGCAAGTGGATAGTCTCTCTCCTCTCACTCCAGAGGTGTGTTCCCTGTCTCGGCCAGGTGTGTTGTCTAAGCCGAGTGGTGCCCCATAGTGTGTGTGTGTATCTTCCCAAGAGTGTGTGACGGGTCGTTATAGAGGCGCTGTGTGTGTTTTCATCCCGCTCACACCGCCTCCAATGATTTAGGACTTGGAAACACCTGTTGTTAATCCCCTATTGGTGCTAGAGTTCCTGAAGCCCCCACCAAGTTCCCCTTCGGAACTAGAGAAATATCAGCCGCCAGATATAAAGAGACCAAATCCGGATTAGCTTTTAGAAATTGCTCCTCTTCATCCTCTTCTAATCCTTCCACCATATTTACAGTTTCTGCTATCACCGGCCATGCTGTCTGAACTGGTTGTCTGCATGTTCCCAACATCACCCGCACTTTCCTTCTACCCTTCCTTACTGTAAGCATATTTTCTTCCCAATTATGCTTTACCCTTGCTTGTCGTAACCAGGGTCTCCCCAAGATAATGTGATAATCTTGATTATGATCCTCAATATTTAAGACTACTAAAGAAACGGCAAAAGATAATCCCGCCACATCCAAGACAATGCCCTGAAGTAACCCCACTGATTGCACTCTTCTTTGATCTGCCATGTGGACTACAAAGGGTGCAGGCTCCCAATCACTGAGTCCAAAATGCTCACAAGCTGCTTGAGTAATAATGTTTACTCCCGCTCCTCCATCCAATAGTACCTTGTCAATGTATGTTCCAAGGTATCTAACTGATGTTGAGCTATATATAGCTCAACAATGTTGAGCTATATATAGTATCTCTATATATAGCACCTTGGTCCCCTCTATATAAACGCATCTCGTGTGATCAGTAGACACACTTTTGGGGTTTGCATATGATGGTGTTGTCGCTCTCTCTTCTCGTCTACCTGCGCTCTCTTCCTCCGATTGAACATGGTATCAGAGCTCGATTGTGATTATCCCTAACGTGCAAGGCAACATGTTGTGGTCACAAAAACAGATTCACAACAGCGAGCAGCTAAGTTGATTTTTATGTTTTCTATTATTTCCTTGCGTGTATGACAATAGATATGGAGAAGAAGGTGCTTTGGGTAATGTGCTTCAGCGAATGATTGTAGTAGGAGGATGCTTTGCATCACGCTGTTTTTGTGCAGCAAAGTTTTAAGTAGAATCTAAAGAAGGTGTATATTCAGAGAAGCCTCTACAGTAGCGCGTTTAGGTGATTGAGGAAGTTTCATGAGCAGAGACGGAGGGAAGGCATGGTAGCCTGTTTTGATTAGAGTCGTGAGAGATAAAGAGTGCATGAAAAAGCATGAAAAGTGGTGGTGTTCAAGTTTTCTCCATGTGACTGTTAATCCTTGTGATTTTTGCTACGCCACTGTGCACCCTGTTGTTCACGAGAATCTGCACCACGGACTTAATCTACATATAAGACTTAGTGAGACGACCAAGACCAAGAAGCCCCTGGATATTGTCGTATGTGTTTTCCTGTTCTGCAGAGGGCTTCACGATCCGTGGCAAGCTATTTTTAGTTGGCATGTATATTAGCTGCCTTTGCTATATTTATAAGCAGGTCGATAAATCTATGCCCTCATTTGTGTGGCCTGTATCACTGCGCACAGAGAAATAGGCTCGTATCTACACAAGCAACTACATGAGAACTTAAATCGCTAGGTAGCTCTGGCACGTTGGAGCCTACAGTAAGCAGGATTTGAGACGCAAAGCATTGCAGCAGCGGTTGATCAGGGCTACGAAAATCAACTGGAGCAATGCCTCGTGAAAGAACGGTTCTATATTTAACGTTTTATTTGCATGCTAATTTAAGAAAATACCCAAAGTAAATTTGCTATGCAATTATAAGCGTGTCCGGACTTGTATTATTAGCAGCATACGTTATCTGTATGCACTCTTGCAGGCCAACGATGAGAGTCGGCATGTTTTGCAGGCCTAGTCGCAGGCTTAATTAGTCGAAGTAATGCAGGCCAGGACCAGTTTGAGTGGCGATTGAGACGAATGCAGTGCGCTGACTCAGCCTATTTGTTTTTTGTGATGCCATAGTTGTTGATGCACGGTTGTGTTTTGGGTGAGTTCGTGGCAAGCTGAGAAGTATAGCGAGCAAGAGAGGGCATAGTTGTGTGTTGCGCAAGCACCCAGGATTCTTCTCAGGCCGTTGCAGACTTGCTTCAAAAGTGTGCATCGATTAGTGGTTTGTAGTGTGCATGAAAAAGTTATCTTGAGGTTCTCTATTCTTGGCCACGCTACCATTTTTAACAACGTATTTTGGGTGTATACATTCGTGGTTGCATATGTCAGTCTATTTTTGGCAGCGTATTTTGCAATTTGATTGGTATCATGAGATACTATGAATATTCTTTTTCATTTAATTTTCATGCAGACAAAGCCACATCCTTACTTCATTGGCAAGTTCGTTACTGGTTTGGTCAAAATGAGATATGAATATGTTGTGCTCGTCATTGGCATCGTCACAACTAGTGTTCTTGATATTGATCTTTCGTCTATTTGGATTTGATGCAGATGAAATACGTCTCAAGATCATGGCATTGATATGCATAAGTACGTCCAATGTCATGTTTACGGTATGGAAACACGTTCAAATTATGTCTTCAAAGCCTTCTCTTATGGTTAAAAGGATTTCTTCTCGTCTTGTCAAAGCCATGTGTTATGGCTAGCATGAAGCCTTTCGACATGGCAAAATGACTTATGGCTACATTGAAGTTTTCATGTCTCGTAAAAGATTGATGATGACGAATCAGCATAGCTGAAAATCTATTGTCTCGTGTGGCAACTGAACATCTATCGTCTCGTCTGGCTATTGAAACTCTATCTTCTCGTTAGTCTCACTGAAAATCTATCGTCTCGTCAGCCTTATCGTCTCGTCAACCTTATGTTATGGAATGCATTTTCTCTGCTTGCATTCATACAAAGGGACCCCATTGTGTTTTTATATGCCGGCTTTGTATATATGTGTGCACATGTGATTACATTGATATTATGTTTTTTTCTTTTTTTTCTATGTCGTCTGCATATGTGATTGCATTGTCGTTGCGTTTGTTTCTATGTCGTCTTTAGAACGGCGTCCCAAAACGTCTCTAAGGACAATGTGATGTGGTTATTTCTAATCTTCACGTCTCGATATGTTTCGTGAGTTCATATTGTTTACAGGATGAAAGTCACATCAAGCAGTGTGTATAGAGGCTCGAAGATATTCGCTGCTCAAAGATATTGAAGGTTTTCAAAGATATTGAAGAATTTGCATCAATTCAACTGTATATATAGGGTTGTTAAAGACCTTTTAAAGGGCATTGGAAAATAGGAGTGATGTACCTCCTTTGAACATTGTAAATGAATATTTAAAATAATTTAATATAACGGTGGGTATATATAGAGCTGTGGGTTTTTCCCTTGAGCCCCCAAGGGTTTTGTTATCCACAGTTAGGGACCTTCATTTGAGTGGGGGTGTTGAGCTATATATAGTATCTCTATATATAGCACCCTGGTCCCCTCTATATAAACGCATCTCATGTGATCAGTAGACACACTTTTGGGGTTTGCATATGATGGTGTTGTCGCTCTCTCTTCTCGTCTACCTGCGCTCTCTTCCTCCGATTCAACAATTGAAAGCTCCGGAATGCGGGTATCCGTGATCCTATTTGCCAACAACGGTGCTGAATCATCCTCCTCGCTTTCAACTTTCCCAATGGCGACTTCCCTCAGCTCTGTGGACGTTTGACGCAGCAATACATTATGAAAATTCGGAACCAATTTCAGCAATGAACCGCGAGGTACTTGTATTGGAGACGTGAGGACTCTTTCCAAACTGAATTCCAATCCTCCTCTTCTCTAATATCATCCTTATTTCCAGCTTTTCCTTCCTTTATTTCCAAGCCCACAGTCGATGGTCATGATGACTTCAATGGTGGTGCGGATTGTGGCAACCAGGACAGTCTTTTTCCGCACTTCTTCCTGAGCCGTCCAATCCGGAATCCTTACATCGGGTGTTGGAACCACATTTTTACCCGATCGCGTTGTCAGGAGTTTTTTGGAGCAAGGGATTGCGCATATGTACATACCCATGCATGGTGCATCAAATAAAGGATTGCCCATTTTCCTTAGCCAGGTGGTTATGTGGGGCCCACATGTGTACAGGAAGGACAGGGTGTACATAGTGCATCGATTTTCACTATTACCAGTACCACTGTGTTTTTTCTATAATAAAGAGGAGTTGTTGGCGCGTAAAACTTCTCGAGGAAGCTATCCGCGGGCCGACGACGTGAGGTCAGCAGGTGCGTCAGATGGCATCTAGTGGCGTCAGGAGGGCGAACGAGGTCAATACTTGCACGCGGAGAAGTACAGACACAACGTGGGTGTTTGCTTGTGAGAATTATGCAGAGAGTCATCATTAGGACCACTTTTTGGGGCCACTTCACGTGGTGGCGAGATGCATTATTGGAAAAAAGCTGAGTGCCAGGTGTGCGAATGATGCAAAAAGGTGACGACTATGCACTGCGAGGTCAGTTTTTGGCCTGTTCGGGGTCCGTTTGAGGTCATCTAAAAGGCCAAGGGTGCCCAACTAATAAGGCTAAGTGTGGGAACTGAAAAAAGGGAGAGAAGACAAGAAAAAACGTGGAGAAGAGAGGAGGAACAGCCGCAGGTGTGTTTTTGCTCATTTTGGAGCCTGTTTTGGCCGTAAACTGCTCATCCAAGGTCGGATTTGAGCACTTTGACATTGTAGACTGGGGTTTTGGGCCGTTCCGGACGCGATGGCGCTGTCCATTTTGCCAAATTCCTCACTCTTTTCCTGCTGTTTTTCTGTGTAAGTTTCTCCTATGAGCGAAGTTTCTACTCTAGTTTGTGATTGTATCTGGTATCTTTTACCCATATTGTGTGAGCTGTTTGCCCCATTGGTGTTGGCCCAAGCTCATTTGTATCTAAACATCAGAAATTCTCCTCTTTTGAGCTGAGTTTTTTGGGTGTGTGTGTGTGTATGTGTGTGTCTGTGTGGAGTGGGCAAGTGGATAGTCTCTCTCCTCTCACTCCAGAGGTGTGTTCCCTGTCTCGGCCAGGTGTGTTGTGTAAGCCGAGTGGTGCCCCATAGTGTGTGTGTGTATCTTCCCAAGAGTGTGTGTCGGGTCGTTATAGAGGCGCTGTGTGTGTTTTCATCCCGCTCACATTCTTTTGGTGCCCCCACGGAGGATCTTCTTCGAGTACCTTCTGCTTCGAGCTTCAAGCTTCGAGCTTCGAGATTACAGGTTACAGGTTACAGGTTACAGGAACAGGGACAGGGATAGGTACAGGTGATTCACACAGGTACAGGTAGCTGGACTAGTAGTGATGTCACTTGCAGTTGTTGTTGGAATGCATCACTTGGCGCCTATTTGAGCGCATTGTTTGTTGGATTGTACGTTACTTGTGGAAACTGCCATTGTACGCCTTTGTGGAGCCATATATGGTTTTATTTGGCAGTCCCAGCCATTTCTGAGACTTGGTCTGGAAGATAGTCATTTCTGAGACTTGACTATACGCGATTTGCATTAGCTTTCGTGTGAGGGTCGATAGCGTGAGATTTTTATTGAGCTGGGGGATTCTCAAATGTGGAGATCCTTTCGGTGATACAGGTAGCTGGAGCACCCTTTTCGTGACCTCGCCATAGGCTATGTACTAGTGAGTCCTACTTGATGCTCGGGTTCTATTGTTGACAGTTTATGCATACATAGACAGTCTATATTTTGGGTTCCTACTGCTCTACTGCTGGGGAAACTCTGTCGAAATTTTCCCAAGTTATGATGGCTGGTTTTTTGGTATTTTGAGCCATTTATGCTGTTATGCTGCTGAAATTTTGGCAAAATCAGAGGTTGAGTCAGGTGTGCCTTCTTGGGAGCTTCATGGTTGGCTTTAATGGATGATCAAAATGGCCCTCAGTTCACTCCTTTTCATTTAACGCAAAGAATTCAGATTAATGTTCATGTGTCCAGGAAGATCTTTTTCCAGCAGCGCATAGTCTTTATGTTTGGGCCAAGAAGATTGAGAGAGATCCTGGAATGTCCTTTGCCTGTTGTCATTCCGATGATCAACTATGAAAACTCATTTGATGTGCATGTGTTTGTCCTTATCTAAAGTTGAGCTCCATTGAAGTTTCTGGGGATTGGGAAGTGAAAAGTTTTGGGTTCTTGCACGTGTGTTCGAAGGGGTTCTCAAAGCATCATAATTTGGGTAGCCATGGCTTTCTCTTATCCCGAGTTTCATGGAAGAAGTGATGAAGATGTGGAAGAATTTTTGGAAAAGATGGAGGTTGCCTGCATTAGCAACCAGATTCATGACCCTACGCAAATGTTACGCCTTCTCCAAATTTGTTTGAAGAGTGATGCACGAGCTTGGTCCAAAGCATTTGAAGAGGAGTTGCGTATGGCTGATCCACCTATAAGATTGAGTTGGGACAATCTAAGGCATGGATTGGAAGTGGAGTTTGTGAAGATAGAAGATCCTGACAAAGTGTGGCAAGAAGTACAGGCTTTGGTACAAAAGGAAGGTGAGCCAGTAGATGCGTACATACGTAAGTTTTCATTGGCATGGGAGCGAATGTGCAAGGCTTTAGCACCACAGGTACCCCCGCCTGACATGATGAAGAAGGACAGGTTCTTGGCTGGTCTTTGGGAGAATATACGTTGGAGAGTAGAGCTAAAGAAGCCTAGGACATATGAAGATGCACTAGAGGTAGCAAGGAACAAAGAGTGGAAGCTGAGGAAAATGAGCCAGTTAGGGGTGGAGTCTTTGCCAATGAGGTCTGAATTTCAGCCTATAGAGTCTTTACAAGGGCGCATGTCAGGGGTTCATCATGAACCAGTGGTTCCTGTTACTACTCAGGTTATGCCAGCAGTGGTCACTACAGCAGTGCAAGATGATGGCCTAAGGCAAGACATGAGGCAAGTGGTTGATCTGATGAAGAATCTCAGCCTAAACATGCTAGGTCAAGTGGGAAATAATCGAGGTCGAGGGAGGTTTGCAAATCAGCCAGGAGGTGAAGAAAGACCTAGGAATGGTGCTGGACAAAGTAATAGTAGGTTTTGGAGGCAGACGCCCACATGTTATAATTGTGGAGAGTTGGGTCACATCAGCCCGCAATGTGATAAGCCACCAAGGATGGGGGGAGACATGTATCCATTGCCAAGACAGGTGCTAACTAGGTCAAATGATTATGGCATCGAAATTAAGGGAGACGAAGGAACCAGTGGTCTGACCCAGGAGGAAAAAGGAAAGACAAAAGTGCTAAGTGTAGTCACCTTGGAGAAGGCATCAAAGCTAGAGGATACATTAGTGATGCCTATTGGGAAGAGGACCACAGAGGATAAGGAAGGAAGAAGTTCCCCAGGTCCTAGTAAGAAGAAAGGAAAGAGCCATGAAGGCGAGGATGTCAAGGCCAAGAGGAAAAGGAGAGCTCGTCGAAAGTTTCATGTTTCAGATTTTCCACTAGGAGATGGGCAATTAAGCTATGACTTGAAGGAGGATCTGACGAGCAGGAAGGCAGATGTTACTTTTGGGCAGCTCATAGAAATGGTTCCTAAGCTAAAGCGACAGTGGAAGAGGATGGTTAACCCAATGGAGAAAGAGCCAGAGAGAGGTTCAGTGAAGGTGTTGGCAATGGACGAGCTACCAGACATTTGTCCAATAGTAGATGTGTGGCATAAAAGGAAAAATTTGGGACAAGGTTATGTGGATGGCGGAGCCCAAATATGCGTCATAACACACTCATGCGTTGAGAAGATGGGTCTCACAGTGGCTGGGGTGTCAGGTTTTCGGATCAGATTGGCAAACCATCAAAAAGTAAAATGCTTGGGTGTTGTAAAGAGCTTAGAAGTGGAGGCATATGATGCAAAGGCAGTGGTTGATTTTCATGTGATGCCAGCAGGGTTGGGAGCATATCCTATTATACTGGGCAGACCATGGTTACGTGCAGTGGGAGCTGTTCAAGATTGGCGACATGGTACAATTAGCCTCTATGGAAAGACAGGTACCAAGAAGCTTTATAATATGGACACAAGGAAACGATTAGAGGAGCTTTATGAAGATGAGGATGAGTCTAGTGATGAAGACTCTTCCACGGTGACAGATGAGGACAGTGATAGCACTACTAGCAGTGATGAGGATGCTGATGTTGCATTTCTTTTGATGGATAAAGAAATCCAGGAGTGTGGTTTAGTCACATTTGCGAATGAAGTTGAAGATGAAAGTGAAGGACCTTATGAAGTGATTGAAGGGCTGATGCAAACCAAGGTTGAGTTGTCAAAGAAGCAGGAATTAATGACGCAAATGATTAGTGGAGACCTCTCAGCTATGGAGAAGGATATATATTTGCATATGCTGGCTAGTTTTCCTGATTTGTTCATTACTTCATATGAAGAGATCAGAGGGTTCAAGGGTGAAGGGATGCATATAGAGCTGAATGAAGGTGCTAAGCCAGTGCGGCAAAGGCTAAGAAGGATGGGTCAAGAGCAAATGGAAGCCTTGCGGGTAGAGGTGGACAAGTTATTGAAGGCAGGGTTCATAGTTCCAGTGGAGACCACAGAATGGGTGAGTCCAGTAGTAGTCAGTCCAAAGAAGGATGGGAAGTGGAGGATTTGTGTAGATTTTAAGCCCTTAAACGCAGCCACAAAGAAGAACCCATATCCTCTTCCATTCATCGATCAGATCTTGGATTCAGTGGCAGGTTATGAGAGGTACAGTGTGTGTGATGGTTTTTCAGGCTATTTTCAATTGAAGATTGCTCTTAAAGACCGCACAAAGACAACTTTTATTACGCCATGGGGATGCTATTGCTACACAGTGTTGCCGTTTGGGTTGTCAAATGGACCATCTTTCTATCAAGAAAGAGCAAATTGGGTGCTGGAACCATTCATTGGTAGTTGTGTTAAGGCTTTTATGGATGACTTCTGTGTTTATAGCAGTAGGGCTGAACACCATGAGAAGCTGCAGATGGTATTGGCTCGATATGATGAATGTGGAGGACAACTAAATCCAAAGAAATGTCATCTAGCACAGCCAAGGGTGAAGTTATTGGGCCATATGGTGTCAGAAAATGGCATTGAGGCTGATCCAGATAAGGTGAAGTCTATTATTCTTCTTCCATCACCTATGAGTACGAAGCAATTGGCAACCTTTATACACAAAGTGAAGTACATGGCACGGTTTATTCCATTGTCTTCGCAGCTTCTTTATCCATTACAGCAAGTGGCAAAGCATGATCCATTGCAATGGGATGACAAGTGTGAAGAAGTGTTTCAAGAGGTGAAAGAGGTGTTAGGGGGGTTGTCAGCCATGCAGGCTCCTGATTGGGAGAAAGTTTTTTATGTAAATCCATCAGTAGGGGATGATGCCATTGGAGCCATGCTATTGCAAAAGGGGAAGGGCAGCCATTATATGAGGCCAGTGTATTGTGCAAGCCGAGTGAAGTTGGTAGCGGAGAGAAAGTTATCGGAAGTAGAGCTAGTGATGGCTAGTGTAATATTTGCTTGTCGACGATTTCGTCATTACTTGCTACCACGGCCTTTTGTTTTCTTGACGAGTTATGCCTTTTTGCCACAGTTAATTAATGGTATTAACATGTCAAATGTGGTGAAGAAATGGGTAATTGAGCTGCAAGAGTTTGAGTTCTCTTTTCTAGTGGAAGATAGTACAAGGGCTACCCTAGCTGATTTGTTGACCTACAAGGAGAATCCCCTTATTGTTAAGGAAGAGGTGGTGAGAAAGGTAGTTGAAGAAGTGCCACAGATCAGCAATGCACATGTGTTGTTCTTTGATGGTTCATATAGAAAGAGCCATGATGCAGCTTCAGGGGGTATAGCACTTTATGATCCAGAGGGGAAGCTAGTATGCAAGAGAGGGTTCAAATTGGATGCTCATAGTAACAATGAGGCTGAATATGCTACATTGGAAGCCGGATTACACATTTGTTTGAAGCATGGGGTTCGAAGGTTGAGCATAAAAGGTGATGCCTTGTTAGTGGTGAAGCAAGTTTTGGGTGTGTGGAAGAGCAAGAACACCTCATTGAAGGAAATGTGCTTCAGAATTAAAGGCCTGTTAAAAAAGTTTGAAGCATGGAGTATCAGACACATTGAACGTGCTCTAAATGGAGAGGCACATGAAGCAGCTCAAGGCATGATTGGGGAGCTATTTGTGTTGAGGACCACTTTACCTCTTTATCATGGCCGGGAAAGTTTGGCTCAAGAAGAGGAGTTTTTGCTAACAGGAATCATTCCAAAGGAGATTCAGAAGTCTAAGAAGTATGGCTTTGTGCGTAGAGCATACAGGTACAAATTGATTGGTGATGTCTTATACATGAAAGGGGCTGATCTCGTGTTGAGACGTGTACCTTGGCGGGAGGAGCTTTACAGAGTGTTGGAAGAGAATCACGAAGGCGCATGTGGTGGCCATTTTGCTCTAAAGATCACCTTGCATAAGATTTTGCAAGAGGGGTATGTATGGCCTAGTTTGCACAAGGATGTTCACCATTGGTGTAGGTCTTGCAATAGGTGTCAAGCATTTGGGAAGAGAGTGTTGAAGCCAGAGCTACGAAAAACCATTATGGCGTTTGATGTGTTTGAAAAGTGGGGCATTGATGCAATAGGCCCGTTACCTATCACAAGCAGGGGCAAAAGCTATATCTTGACGGCAGTGGACTATCTTTCTAGATGGGCAGAGGCTATAGCAGTAAAACAGATCACTGCAAAGGATGTGGCAAAATTTGTGTATGATGAAATATGTTGCAAGTTTGGGGTGCCACTGGAGTTACTTTCAGATAAGGGGCCTGGCTTTAGAGCTAAACTGCTAGATTTTTTATGCACAAAGATGAAGATTAGGCACCAGCATACCACTCCTTATTACCCGCAGTGTAATGGCTTGAATGAAAGATTCAATGGTGAGTTGGTACAGATTCTTTCGAAAGTGACAGAGCACCAAGGAAAGAATTGGGATTTGGAATTGCCTAGTGCATTATGGGCTTACCGTACTTCGGTGAAGACAGGTACAGGGTTTACTCCATTTCATTTGGTGTATGGAAAGGAAGCACTATTGCCTGTGGAGGTAGAGTTGCCTGCGGTTGCCTGCGGTCAAGATGTTAGAGAAGTTGCTTGGGCCGCCTAGTGATGCATTCAAAGAGAGGCTCTTGCAATTACAAGAGGTCCAGTTGGATAGGATGAGCGCATTGGAGCATTATGGGCAGATGCAGGATAAGGCTTTGACAAAGCTAAATGAAAAGGTCAAAAGTAAGGGTATCAAGCAACATGACTTGGTTTTGCGCTACAACAGTAAGCTGGACAACACCTTCCAAAAGAAGTTTCAAATTAAGTGGGAAGGCCCTTTCAAGGTAGTAGAGTGTTTTCCAAATGGCACATATCAGCTGGCTAACCTGGATGGTGTTCTACATAAGTCAAGGGTAAATGGATTGCGTCTTAAATTGTATCATGCTAGATTGATGATGGTGGAACAAGATGAGTTGTCGGTGGAGCAAGAAATGTTGGTGAAGGATGAGGAGACTTGTGATGCGGCGAGTCTCATATCTCTCTTTGCTGCTGCTGATCATGAATGATCTAGCAGGCTAGGGGATGGGCAAATTATGTCAGGAGTTTTTTGGAGCAAGGGATTGCGCATATGTACATACCCATGCATGGTGCATCAAATAAAGGATTGCCCATTTTCCTTAGCCAGGTGGTTATGTGGGGCCCACATGTGTACAGGAAGGACAGGGTGTACATAGTGCATCGATTTTCACTATTACCAGTACCACTGTGTTTTTTCTATAATAAAGAGGAGTTGTTGGCGCGTAAAACTTCTCGAGGAAGCTATCCGCGGGCCGACGACGTGAGGTCAGCAGGTGCGTCAGATGGCATCTAGTGGCGTCAGGAGGGCGAACGAGGTCAACATTTGCACGCAGATGAGGACGGACACAACATGGGTGTTTTCTGGTGAGAGTTATGCAGAAAGGTCATCATGAGGACCTTTTTTTGGGGCCACTTCACGTGGTGGCGAGGTGCATTATTGGAAAAAAGCTGAGTGCCAGGTGTGCGAATGATGCAAAAAGGTGACAACTATGCACTGCGAGGTCAGTTTTTGGCCTGTTCGGGGTCCGTTTGAGGTCATCTAAAAGGCCAAGGGTGCCCAACTAATAAGGCTAAGTGTGGGAACTGAAAAAAGGGAGAGAAGACCAGAAAAAACGTGGAGAAGAGAGGAGGAACAGCCGCAGGTGTGTTTTTGCTCATTTTGGAGCCTGTTTTGGCCGTAAACTGCTCATCCAAGGTCGGATTTGAGCACTTTGACATTGTAGACTGGGGTTTTGGGCCGTTCCGGACGCGATGGCGTTGTCCATTTTGCCAAATTCCTCACTCTTTTCCTGCTGTTTTTCTGTGTAAGTTTCTCCTATGAGCGAAGTTTCTGCTCTAGTTTGTGATTGTATCTGGTATCTTTTACCCATATTGTGTGAGCTGTTTGCCCCATTGGTGTTGGCCCAAGCTCATTTGTATCTAAACATCAGAAATTCTCCTCTTTTGAGCTGAGTTTTTTGGGTGTGTGTGTGTGTATGTGTGTGTCTGTGTGGAGTGGGCAAGTGGATAGTCTCTCTCCTCTCACTCCAGAGGTGTGTTCCCTGTCTCGGCCAGGTGTGTTGTGTAAGCCGAGTGGTGCCCCATAGTGTGTGTGTGTATCTTCCCAAGAGTGTGTGTCGGGTCGTTATAGAGGCGCTGTGTGTGTTTTCATCCCGCTCACAGCGTGATTAATGAAACCAGTGGATCAGACTCCTCCAATCCTTCAATCTGAACCATAGTCACACTAGGCTGTTTCCATGCAGCGCGTTCCTGCAGCTTCTTCTGATCATATTCCATAGCTTTAGTACACTCGAATCACCAATGCCCATCCCCTAAACAAAAAAGACATGTCTTGGGGCGATTAATTAGGATCTCGGCCACCTCTTCCGCGACCTCGTCCTCCCCCTTGACCCCGTCCTTCTGCTTGACCTTACAAAGGCGTATCTGATGTATGAGCATGAGCCATTTCCACAACAGGCTCTTGTCCCTGCCCTATTTGTGGTTGTTGCCATGTAGAAGCGTCTCCTTCACTCAGACGACCCCGACCATTGAAATAACATTCCACTGTATTATGAGTATTGGTCGTGCAAATCGCACACCACTTCTGATTCATTCCACACCCCTGAACAGTATGGCCCGGATTCGGACACTGGGTACACCATAGTTCCTTCAGACTTTTAGCCACTGTACCCGATTCCGACGATCCGGATGAAACACCTTTCCCGTGACGCTGGGATGTTTTTCGAGGTGTCTCTTTCGATTCTTTCCCCGAATCGATGTTTCCTGAGTCTGAGGAATCTGATACTGCGGACTCCTACCCCGAACTATCATTGCCGCTGTCTTGCCACTTCTGATGAGATTTCTTCTTCTCTTTTTTCTTTGATTTCTTTGGGGATTCCGTATCCTCTAAAGCTTCTCCTGCTACTACAGCCCTAGCAATTACATTATCCAGTGGAGTAGTTACCTTATCCACTGTTGCCATAGCAGTTCTAAGATCCTTGTTGAGCCCCCGCAAAAAATAATCATTCAACACTTCTGCTACTGGCCTTTGTGCCTGAGGTACCCTATGCAAAAGCATCCAAAATTTTGTAGCATAATCCTCCACTGGCAATGACTTCTGCCGCAACGTTCGAAGCTTTTCCAAATGTTGAGGGACTGTCTTTTCCATTCTAAACCTTCATAGGAATGCTCTGGACCCTTCGACATATGTCTGAAAATGATCATCAGGGTATTCAGACAACCATTTCGCAGCTTTCCCCGAGACTGTAGATTCAAACACTGATTGTTGATGGAGAGGAATCACCACCCCAGGATCATTCAAGCCATAAGCTTTATTGAATTGGCGCAAATGTGCATCAGGGTCTTCTCTCGAAAGACCTCGAAACCAACTATACTTAATCTGAGGATGTTCCATCACCCCTTGCCCAACAGTACCTCCTCCCGGAAAAAGGTGACGAGCACTAAGAGGTGGGGACAGTGGCGGAGACACCCCCAGAATGCTTACCGGAGATGGTGGTGGAGCAACCTTTGTGGGTGAGGGTGAACGTACGACAGGAGGACATGACTGACTACGTGGAGGACGCCTCGCCCACCACAACCACCTACCACGCACCAAGCTTGGTGATGGAGATATAGATTCCTCAACCTGCGGCGATGAAGAGAAAACAAATTCATCCGAACCGCCTCTCCTCCGACATCTTCCTACAATTGGAACCACAGGAACAAGCGGACCCTGCGACCTAGTGCGCATGCATATTCATCGCAGGTCGTCCATCACGCATCGTGGTTGCCAGATGTAATGGCTATTGCCCGCACAGGAGCAACACGCATTATGGGAATGATTACCCGCAAACTACATTATGTGAACATCAAACACATAGAAATAAGACAGTACACAGTACAAAGGCACAAAACACCTCATGCTTCATTCATATGTAGTCCGGACACAAATTTACAACAGCATATGTAATGAATAACATAGAGGTTGGCTGGTTACATCAAAAGACACGTATGCCCCCCCATATACAACCGCTGCTCCAACGCAGATCAAGAACGGTGCACACACTCCTCCTCTCCCATGATATCTTGTGAAGAACTTCCGCCATGGCCGCCGCATACCACATGACTCCTGATCCGCAATGTCCAGACCTCCACAGGACCGCAAAACTACATGTGCGACTCATGCCATAACAAACATCGTTAATAACATCAGATAAAGTCGTGGTAGTATTTTAAACACACAAAAAAAACCTCTTCCCTCCTCTCTCTTGTTTCTCCCATTGAATTTACACCTTCTCTCTATAAAACGCGGTAAAACAGCGTAGTAAACACTTGGAGGTTTTCATAGTGGCAAGATCCCTTGGCCGCCAAGGAAGGCGAGGGGAGGTGGCCATGTGCAGGTGCCCTTGGAGCAAGAGAGGGTTAATCGTAGATTCGTAGGAAAACATGCATGCTCAGGCTCGTTGAGATTGCGCTACCGTCAGGAGTATTTTTTGCTTCTATGGAGGTGCCCGATTCGGCCTCCTCTAAGGATCACATGTCTCCTTCTATCCGTGGAAAAACTTGCGCTATGACCATGGCTAGGTGGGAACGCCTTTTCAAATCCACACACCGGATTAGAGTAGCTTGGCCACCCTAAATAATTAAAGGGTGCATGCACACCTGTTACTAGTCGCAACAAGAAACTCAAGATTGTGGTCGGAGATAAATTGGGCAAGCATGCAAGGCGTGCGGACAATAGAGCCACACCTTGCGGTTCTGAGGGCACAAGGGCTGGGAATCAAGGGCCCACAAGTGAGGTCAATTTCTTTGAAGGCATAGGCATGCATTTGTGTTAAAAAACACAGCCATGTGTAGTTGAACTCTCAAGGAGACAATACTTGAAGCAAGTAAATTATTTTAGTAAATATTTTAACATATGATCGATGACAAGTACGGGACTTATGAAAAATCCATGTAGAGCATGGTAGTGGAGAATCACGTCTTTACTGAACATGAGATCCAACACACAAGCCACTGATTGGTGACGCAAGTCAACACCAGTAATTTAAAAGGTATGTAATAACTTTCGATTTTGTTGACACAATTGTTTTTAAGAATATGATCAATGATCATGGTATGCAACAGTCATGTGTGCTACCATAGAAAAATTTTCTTTTGTTATTGTTTAAGCATTAACAAACACCAAAGAGTGGTGTGAATATAACGTTCAAGCAAGGCTTGCTTTTGTGAACCAATCTTGATACAAAGAGTGTCTTATTTTATGAAGGACATGGACAAGTTAAAGGTGAGGGCATGGGCCTGCTTGAGAATCTCATGGAGATTGACACGGCCTATTTCTACCCTTGATGAAGGCAACACAAGTACCTCGGCAAGGCCGACCATTACCTACGGTTCATTTGAACTTCATTTGAGTTTTATGAAAATACGGGCAGTGGGTACGACTCACTCATTAGATTGAGAAACCGATAGAAATTTCTCTATGCTACATTCTGGATTTGTTTTTTTGCTAGGGCATATTTCGTGGGAAGCATTATACAAAGGTTACGTCAATCGAGACAAATCTATATGGTCAAGGATAACCGT
Source organism: Adiantum capillus-veneris (assembly GCF_014529385.1). Taxonomy (NCBI): domain Eukaryota; kingdom Viridiplantae; phylum Streptophyta; class Polypodiopsida; order Polypodiales; family Pteridaceae; genus Adiantum; species Adiantum capillus-veneris. The sequence goes on from NC_140957.1 coordinate 80,965,019, forward strand.
AATCAAGCCAAGCCGGTACGAGGTACATACTTTGCAATAATTTTTTTTAATGGTTTTCAATATGCTGTTTTGAGCTTATATGTGAAGCTACTCAATATATAACTTCTCTATATATGGCACCCAAGTCCCCTCTATATATACATCATCTCATGTGTGTATTCTACACACTTTGGGGTTCTATTTATGTGCTCTCTCTCTCTCTCTCTCTCTCTCTCAACTCGGTATCAAAGCAGTACGTTTTTGTTTTCAATATATCTGCTGATTGAAAATGATTTTGCAGAAACTACTTGAGAGAGGCAGCGAAATCGATGTGGTCTACAACTTTGCAGCAGAAAGTTTTTTTTAATTCTGCATTGATTTTGAGTTACTGTTCGCGGACTCCGTACATACTTGAAAAGAAACTTTTACTTTTTGTTTTTGATTTTTTTGCTAATTGAAAACGATTTTGTAGAAACTACTCGTGAAAGGGACTGGAATCCATGTGGTCTACAACTTTGCAGAAGAAAGTTATTTCAAATTTTGCACCAATTTTGACTTATCGTTCGCAGACTGCGTACATGCTTGAAAAGCAACTTCATTTTTTGTTTTTGAATTTTCTCCTGATTGAAAATAATTTTGCTGACACTAGCTGCTACAGGCATCGGAATGGATGTGGTCTACAACTTTGCAGAATAATTTTTTTTCAAATTCTACACCGATTTTGAGTTATCGTTTGGCGGACTGCGTACATGTCTGAAAAGCAACTTTTACTTTTTGTTTTCGATTTTTCTCTTAATTGAGAACAATTTTGCAGAAACATCCCGTGAAGACACTGAAATCGATGTGGTCTATAATTTTGCAGAAGAATTTTTTTTTCAAATTCTGCACTAATTTTGAGTTATCGTTGACGGATTGCTTTTTGATTTTCTGATTTTTCTCCTAATTGAGAACGATTTTGCAGAAACTATTCGCTCGAACCATCGAAATTGTTGTGGTCTACAACTTTGCAAAAGAAAGTTTCTCTAAATTCTGCACCGATTTTGGGTTATCGCTTCGGACTGCGAATATGTTTGAAAAGAAAAAATTTACTTTTTGCTTTTGATTTTCCTTATAATAAAAACTTCTCAGTTATATTTTTTCTTCATCAATCATATATTTGTTACTGACGTAACTTTGCTCTGCAGAAGCCAATTACATATCGTTCCGATTCAGTCGATCCGTTGATGATCGCCCAAATTCTATCGAGCTACTATTGGTACATGATCTTTTGTTATATGATATACTTGTTCATTGATTCTCGTATAATTATTCTTCTAGAGATATAATTTACGTCGTTTTATTGATAATTTTTCGTTGATACCATAGTGATTTTGATGGTACCATGATGATGTTTTGTTAGTACTTTGGTCGTGGTGATTTTTTATGATACCATGATGATATTTCATTGATACCATGGTTATTCTCGGTGTTGCCATGATGATATTTTGTTGATACCATGGTTATTGTCGGTGATGCCATGATGATATTTCGTCAATTCCATAGTGATTTTTGTTGATACCATGATGATGTTTCGTTGATACCATGGTTATTCTCGGTGATACCATGATGTTGTTTCGTTGATACCATGGTTATTCTCGGTGATGCCATGATGTTGTTTCGTTGATACAATGATTATTCTTGTGTTGAGAGAGAAGGAGAGAGCACAGAAGTAGAACCCCAAAGTGTGTAGAATACACACATGAGATGATGTATATATAGAGGGGACCTGGGTGCCATATATAGAGAAGCCATATATTGAGTAGCTTCACATATAAGCTCAACACCCCCGCTCAAATAAGGGTCCCTAACTGTGGATGAAAAAACCCTTGGGGGATCAAGGGAAAAACCCACAGCTCTATATACACCCACCGTTATATTATAAAAATCATTGAATATACAAATGTTTACGAGGAGCTACATCACTCCTTTTACAATGAATGCTTTATGAGGAGTTACATTACTCATATCCTATCAAATACAATAATGAATACAAAGGTTCAATAAAGAGCTGTAAAAGCTATCGATTAGCTTGTAATCAAAAGTGTCTCCGTGAATCTGCTGTGTAGCTTGTCATCAATATCGCATCACGAAACATGTCTTCATGTTGTCATCAATATGGCATCACCAAACATATCTTCATAAATCTTTTATTGTCACCAAGTTTGTCTTCATAAAATCAATTCTTTGATCAATCCTACAAAAATTATTAGCATCGTTAATGAAATAATTACGTTCACAATGCCATAAGAGATGGTTCGCGACGCCACTCTTTTGACGACATATATACGCATGACAACATATGGTACATAAAGTATAAACGTAAAAGTATAAAATGTGTGATTACGTGATACAAATGATATGTGTATATACTACATAAAACAACATTTATCAATGTAGTCATCAATGAATACCATCAAAGTATTAACAAAATATCATCATTATATCAATAAAAATGAATAAATGATCATGGTATCAATAAAAAGCATCATGATATCACCGAGAACAATCATTGTATCAACGAAACAACATCATGGCATCATCGAGAATAACCATGGTATCAATGAAACATCATCATGGCATCACCGAGAATAACCATGGTATCAAGGAAACAACATCATGGTATCACCGAGAATAACCATGGTATCAACAAAAATCACCATGGAATCAACGAGATATCATCATGGAATCACCGAGAATAACCATGGTATCAACGAAATATCATCATGGCATCACGGAGAATAACCATGGTATCAATGAAACATCATCATGGCATCACCGAGAATAACCATGGTATGAACGAAACAACATCATGGTATCACCGAGAATAACCATGGTATCAACAAAACATCATCATGGTATCAACAAAAATAAACATGGAATCAACGAAATATCATCATGGAATCACCGAGAATAACCATGGTATCAATGAAATATCATCATGGCACCACCGAGAATAACCATGGTATCAATGACATATCATCATGGTATCAACGAAAATCACCATGACCAAAGTATTAACAAAACATCATCATGGTACCATCAAAATCACTATGGTATCAATGAGAAATTATCAATAAAACGACGTAAACTAGATCTCTAAAAGAATAATTATACGAGAATCAATGAACGAGTATATCATATAACAAAAGATCATGTACCAACAGTAGCTCGATAGAATTTGGACGATCATCAACGGTTCGACTGAATCGGAACGATGTGTAACTGGCTTCTGCAGCAAAGTTACGTCAGTAACAAATATATGATTGATGAAGAAAAATATAATTGAGAAGTTTTCAATTATGAGAAAAATCAAAAGCAAAAAGTAAAATTTTGATTTTCAAACATATTCGCAGTCCGAGACGATAACCCAAAATCGGTGCAGAATTTAGAGAAACTTTCTTCTACAAAGTTATAGACCACATCGATTCCAATCCCCATCGCGGATAGTTTCTTCTGCAAAGTTGTAGAACACATCGATTCCGGTCTCTCACGCAGGTAGTTTCTGCAAAATCGTTTTCAATAAGCAGAAAAATAAAAAACAAAAAGCGAAAATTGCTTTTCAGGTATGTACGCAGTCCGCGAACGATAACTCAAAATCGGTGCAGAATTTAAAAACACTTCTCTCTGCAAAGTTGTAGACCACATCGATTCCGGTCTCTATAGCGGGTTGTTTCTGCAAAATCGTTTTCAATTAGCAGAAAAATCAAAAACAAAAAGCGGAAGTTGCTTTTCAGGTATGTACGCAGTCCGCGAACGATAACTCAAAATCAGTGCAGAATTTGAAAACACTTCCTTCTGTAAAGTTGTAGACCACATCGATTCCGGTCTCTTTCGCGAGTAGTTTCTTCAAAATCGTTTCTAATTAGCAGAAAAATAAAAAACAAAAAGCGGAAGTTGCTTTTCAGGTATGTACGCAGTCCGCGAACGATAACTCAAAATCGGTGCAGAATTTGAAAAAACTTTCTTCTGCAAAGTTGTAGACCACATTGATTCCGGTCCCCTCCGTAGGTAGTTTCTGCAAAATCGTTTCCAATTAGCAGAAAAATCAAAAACAAAACGCGGAAGCTGTTTTTCAGGTATGTACGCAGTCCGCGAATGATAACTCAAAATTGGTGCAGAATTTGAAGAAACTTCCTTCTGCAAAGTTGTAGACCACATCGATTTTGATTAGGAGAAAAAACAAAAACAAAAACGTACTGCTCTGATACCATGTTGAGAGAGAAGGAGAGAGCACAGAAGTAGAACCCCAAAGTGTGTAGAATACACACATGAGATGATGTATATATAGAGGGGACCTGGGTGCCATATATAGAGAAGCCATATATTGAGTAGCTTCACATATAAGCTCAACATCTTGCTGATATCATAATGTTGTTTCGTTGATACCATGGTTATTCTCGGTGATACCATGATGTTTTTTCGTTGATACCATGGTTATTCTCGGTGATATCGTGATGTTGTTTCGTTGATACCATGGTTATTCTCGATGATACCATGATGTTGTTTTGTGTATACCATGATGATTTATTTATTTTTATTGATACAATGATGATATTTTGTTAATACTTTGATGATACTCATTGATATCACTACGTTGATAAATATCGTTTTATGTAGTATATACACATGTCATTTGCATCACGTATCATGTATCTTGTACTTTTTATGTTCATACTTTATGTCCACATATATTTCGTGCATATATATGTCGTCAAAAGAGTGGCGTCCTTAACCATCTCTTATGGCCTTGTGAACGTAATTATTTTACTAACGATGCTAATAATTTTCATGACTATGTTTTTTGAGTGTATGGTCTATGTAGGTTTGATCAAAGAATTGATTTCATGAAGACAAACTTGGAGACAATAAAAGATTTATGAAGACATGTTTGGTGATGCCATATTGATGACAATATGAAGATATGTTTGGTGATGTGATAGTGATGACAAGCTACACGGCAGATTCACGGAGACACTTCTAATTATGAGCTAATCAATAGCCTTTACACCTCTTTATTGAACCTTTGTATTCATTATTGTATTTGATAGGATAGGAGTAATGTAACTCCTCATAAAACATTCATCGTAAAAGGAGTGATGATAGCTACTCATAAAATATTCATTGTAAAAGGAGTGATGTAGCTCCTCATGAACATTTGTATATTCAATGATTTTTATTATATAATGGTGGGTGTATATAGAGCTGTCTCTTGATCCCCCAAGGGATTTTTCATTCACAGTTAGGGACCCCTATTTGAGCGGGGGTGTTGAGCTCACGACGATCACATACACAATGTCAGGACTTTTTTGGAGCAAGTGATTGCCATATGTACATACACATGCATGGAGCATCAAATAAATAATTCCCCATTTTCCAGAGCCAGGTGGTTATGTGCGGCCCACGTGTGTACAGGTAGGACAACATGTACATAGTGCATCGATTTTCACTATTACCAGTACCAGTGTGTTTTTTCTACAATAATGAGGAGTTAGTAGCGCGTAAAAACTCTCGAGGAAGTATCCATGGGCCGACGACATGAGGTAAGCAAGTGTGTCAGATGACATCTAGTGGCGTCAGGAAGCGGAATGGGGTCAATACTTGCACGTGGATAAGTATGGACAGAACGAGGGTGTTTTCTTGTCATAATTATGCAAAAAGGTCATCACGAGGACCATGTTTTGGGGCCACTTCACGTGGTGACGGGATGCATTATTGAAAAATTGGAGTGCCAGGTGTGCGTATGGATGCAGCAGGGTGACAACTGTGCACTGCGAGGTTAGTTTTTGGCCTATTCGGGGTCCGTTTGAGGTCAACTAAAAGGCCAAGGGTGCCCAAGTAATAAAGCTAAGCGTGGGAACTGAAAAAACAGAGAGAAGACCAGAAAAAACGTGGAGAGAACAGGAGGAACAGCCGCAAGTGTGTTTTCGCTCATTTTGGAGCCTATTTTGGCCGTAAAGTGCTCATCCGAGGTCGAATTTGAGCACTTTCACATTGTAGACTGAGGTTTTGGGCCGTTCCAGACGTGATGGAACTGTCCATTTTGCCAAATTACTCACTATTTTTTTGTTGTTTTGGCTGTGTAAGTTTCTCCTATGTGTGAAGCATCTGCTCAAATTTGTGATTGTATCTAACATATTTTACCCATATTGTGTGAGTTGTTTGCCCCATTGGTGTTGGCCCATTGGCCCAAGCTCAATTGTATCTAAACATCAGAGATTATCCTCTTTTGAGCTAAGTTTTTTGAGTGTGTATGTGTGAGTGTCTCTCTGTGTGGAGTGGGTAAATGGGTAGTCTCTCTCCTCTCGGCCAGGTCTCAGCCAGGTGGGTTGTGTGAGCCGAGTGGTCCCCCATAGTGTGTGTGTGTGTGTGTGTATCATCCCAAGAGTGTGTGTCGGGTCATTATAGAGGCGTTGTGTGGTTTTTCATCCCGCACACATTCTTTTGGCGCCCCCACGGAGGATCTTCTTCGAGTACCTTCTGCTTCGAGATTCGGGATTACAGGTTGCATCTTACAGATTACAGGGACAGGGAAAGGTACAAGTGATTCACACAAGTACAGGTAGCTGGAGTACAGTGATATACTAGCGGTGGTGTCACTTACAGTTGTTGTGGGTATGCATCATTTGGCGCCTGTTTGAGCGCATTGTCTGCTGGCTTGTACGTTACTTGTGGAAACTACCATAGTACACCTTTGTGGAGCCATATTTGGTTTTATCTGGCAGTCCCAACCATTTCTGAGACTTGGTCTGGAAGATAGTCATTTATGAGACTTGACTATACGAGATTTGCATAAGCCTTCGTGGGAGGGTCGATAGCGTGAGGTTTTATTGAGCTAGGGGATTCTCAAATGTGGAGATCCTTTCGGTGATATAGGTAGCTGGAGCACCCTTTTTGTGACCTCACCATAGGCCATGTACTAGTGATTCCTAATTGATGCTCAGGTTCTATTGTCGGCAGTTTATGCATACATATAGAGTCTATATTTTGGGTTCTCACTTCTCTTCTTCTGGGGAAACTCTGTCAAAATTTTTCCAAGTTATGATGGCTGGTCTTTTGGTCTTTTAAGCCATTTGTGCTGTTATGCTGCTGAAAGTTTGGCAAAATCAGAGGATAAGACAGGTGTGCTTTCTCTGGGAGCTGCATGGTTGACTTTAATGGATGATCAAAATGGCCCTCAATTCACTCCTTTTCATTTAACTCAGAGAATCCAGATAAATGTTCATGTGTCCAGGAAAACTTTTTTCTAGCAGTGCATAGTCTTTATGTTCGGGCCAAGAAGATTAAGAGAGATCCTGGAATGTCCTTTTCCTGTTGTAATTCCGATGAGATTAACTATGAAAACTCATTTGATGTGCATGTGTTTGTCCTTATCTAAAGTTGAGCCCCATTGAGGTTTTTGGGGATTGAGTCAGTCAAAAGTTTTGGGTTCTTGAACGTGTGTTTGAATGGGTTCTTAAAGCATTAAATTTGGGTAGCCATGGCTTTCTCTTATCCGGAGTTTCATGGAAGAAGTTATGAAGATGTGGAAGACTTTTTATAAAAAATGGAGGTTGCCTGCATTAGTAACCAGATTCATGACCCGACGTAGATGTTACGTCTTCTCCAAATCTGTTTAAAGAGTGATGCATAAGTGTGGTCCAAAGCATTTGAAGAGGAGTTGTGTGTGGCTGATCCACCTATAAGATTGAGTTGGGACAATCTAAGGCATGGATTGGAAGTGGAGTTTGTGAAGATAGAAGATCCTTACAAAGTGTGGCAAGAAGTACAAGGTTTGGTGCAAAAGGAAGGTGAGCCGGTAGATGCGTACATACGTAAGTTCTCATTGGCATGGGAGAGGATGTGCAAGGCCCTAGAACCACAGGTACCTCCACCTAACATGGTGAAGAAGGACAGGTTCTTGGATGGTCTTGGGAGAATATACGTTGGAGAGTGGAGCTAAAGAATCCTAGGACATATGAAGATGCACTAGAGGTGGCAAGGAACAAAGAGTGGAAGCTGAGAAAAATGAGCCAGTTACGGGTGGAGTCTTTGCCCATGAGGTCTGAATTTCAGTCTATGGATTCTTTGCAAGGTCGCATGCCAGGGGTTCATCATGAACCAGTGGTTGCTGTTACTCCTCAGGTTATGCCAGCAGTGGTCACTACAACAGTGCAAGATGATGGGCTAAGGCAAGACATGAGGCAAGTGTAGATTTAATGAAAAGTCTCAGCCTAAACATGCTAGGTCAAGTGGGAAATAATCGAGGTCGAGGGAGGTTTTCAAATCAGACAGGAGGTGAGGAAAGACCTAGGAATGGTGGTGGACAAAGCAATCGTAGGTTCTAGAGGCAGAAGCCCACATGTTATAATTGTGGAGAGTTGGGTCACATCAGCTTGCAATGTGATAAGCCACCAAGGATGGAGGGAGACATGTATCCATTGCCAAGACAGGTGCTAACTAGGTCAAATGATTATGGCATCGAAAATAAGGGAGAAGAAGGAAGCAGTGGATTAACCTAGGAGGAAAAGGGAAAGACAAAAGTGATAAGTATAGTCACCTTGGAGAAGGCATCAAAGCTAGAGGATACATTAGTGATGCCTATTCGGAAAAGGACCACAGAGGAAAAGGAAGGAAGAAGGCCCCAGGTCCTAGTAAGAAGAAAGGAAAGAGCCATGAAGGCGAGGATGTCAAGGCCAAGAGGAAAATAAGGGAAATTATGCTATGACTTGAAGGAGGATCTGACAAGCAGGAAGGCAAATGTTACTTTTGGGCAGCTTATAGAGATGGTGCCTAAACTAAAGGGACAATGGAAGAGGATGGTTAGCCCAATGGAGAAAGAGCCAGAGAGAGGTTCAATGAAGGTGTTGGCAATGGATGAGCTACCAGAAATTTTTCCAATAGTAGATGTGTGGCACAAAAGAAAAAATCTGGGACAAGGTTATGTTGATAGTGGAGCCCAAATATGTGTCATAACGCACTCATGCGTTGAGAAGATGGGTCTTACAGTGACTGGGGTGTCAGGCTTTCAGATCAGATTGGAAAACCATCAAAAAGTAAAATGTTTGGGTGTTGTAAAGAGCTTAGAAGTGGAGGCATATGATGCAAAGGCGGTGGTTGATTTCCATATGATGCTAGTAGGGTTGGGAGCATATCCTATTATACTAGGCAGACCATGGTTACGTGCAGTGGAAGCTATTCAAGATTGGCAACGTGGTACTATTAGCCTCTATGGAAAGACAGGTGCCAAGAAGCTTTATACTATGGACACAAGGAAACGATTAGAGGAGCTTTATGAAGATGAAGATGAGTCTGACTAATCCACAGTACTAATGAGGACAGTGATAGCACTACCAGCAGTGATGAGGATGCTGATGTTGCATTTCTTTTTATGAACAAAGGAATCCAGGAGTCTGGTTTAGTTGCATTTGCAAATGAGGTCGAAGATGAAAGTGAAGGGCCTTATGAAGTGATTGAAGGGTTGATGCAAACAAAGGTTGAGTTGTCAAAGAAGCAGGAATTGATGACACAAATGATTAGTGGATACCTCTCAGCCATGGAGAAGGAGATATATTTGCATATGATGGCTAGTTTTCCTGATCTGTTCATTACTTCATATGAAGAGATCAGAGTGTTCAAGGGAAAAGAGATGCATTTAGAGCTGAAAGAAGGTGCTAAGCCACTACGGCAAAGGCTCAGAAGGATGGGTCCTGAGCAGATGGAAGCCTTGAGGGAAGAGGTGGACAAGTTATTGAAGGCAGGGTTCATAGTCCCTGTGGAGACTACATAATGGGTGAGTCCAGTAGTAGTCAGTCCAAAGAAGGATGGGAAGTGGAGGATTTGTGTAGATTTTAAACCCTTAAATTAAACCACTAAGAAGAACCCATATCCTCTTTCATTCATTGATCAGATCTTGGATTCAGTGGGCAGGTTATGAGAGGTACAGTGTGTGTGATAGTTTTTCAGGCTATTTTCAATTGAAGATTTCTCTTAAAGACCGAACAAAGACAACTTTCATTACGCCATGGGGCTGCTATTGCTACACGGTATTGCCATTTGGGTTGTCAAATGGACCATCTTTCTATCAAGAGAGAGAAAATTGGGTATTGGTAGTTGTGTTAAAGCTTTTGTGGATGACTTCTGTGTATACAGCAGTAGGCCTCAGCACCATGAGAAGCTGCAAATGGTATTGGCTCGATATGATGAATGTGGAGGACAACTATATTTCATTTAGCATAGACAAGGGTGAAGTTATTGGGCCACATGGTGTCAGAAAATGGCATTGAGGTTGATCTAGACAAGGTTAAGTCTATTATTCTTCTTCCATCACCTACAAGTACAAAGCAATTGGCAACCTTTATACACAAAGTGAAGTATATGGCACGGTTTATTTGATTGTCTTCACAGCTCCTTTATCCATTACAACAAGTGGCAAAGAACGATCCATTGCAATGGGATGACAAGTGTGAAGAAGTGTTTCAAGAGGTGAAAGAGGTGTTAGGGGGGTTGTCAGCCATCCAGGCTCCTGATTGGGAGCAAGCATTTTATGTAAATCCATCAGTAAGGGATGATGCCATTGGGGCCATCCTATTGCAAAAGGGGAAGGGAAACCATTATATGAGGCTAGTGTATTGTGCAAGCCGAGTGAAGTTGGTAGCAGAGAAAAAATTCTCAAAAGTAGAGCTAGTGATGGCTAGTGTGCTATTTTCTTGTCGACGATTTCGTCATTACTTGCTACCACGACCTTTTGTTTTCTTGATGAGTTACGCATTTTTGCCCCACAGTTAATTAATGGCACTAACATGTCAAATGTGGTGAAGATATGGGTAATTGAGGTGCAAGGTTTTGAGTTCTCTTTTCTAGTGGAAGACAGTACAAGGGCTACCCTAGCTGATTTGTTGACTTACAAGGAGAATCCCCTTCTTATTAAGGAAGAGGTGGTGAGAAAGGTAGTCGAAGAAGTGCCACAGCTCATCAATGCACATGTGTTTCTCTTTGATGGTTCATACAGGAAGAGCCATGATGCGGCTTCAGGGGGTATAGCACTTTATGATCCAGAGGGGAAGCTAGTATGCAAGAGAGGGTTCAAATTGGATGTGCATAGTAACAATGAGACTGAATATGCTACTTTGGAAGTCGGATTACACATTTTTTTGAAGCATGGTGGTAGAAGGTTGAGCATAAAAGGTGATGCCTTGTTAGTTGTGAGGCAAGTGTTTCGTGTGTGGAAGTGCAAGAACACCTCCTTGAAGAAAATGTGCTTCAGAATTAAAGGCCTGTTAAAAAAGTTTGAAGCGTGGAGCATCAGACACATTGAACGTGCTCTAAATGGAGAGGCACATGAAGCATCTCAAAGCATGATTGGGGAGCTATTTGTGTTGAGGACCAATTTACTCCTTTATCATGGCCGAGAAAGTTTGGCTCAAGAAGAGGAATTTTTGCTAATGGGAATCATTCCTAAGGACATTCAAAAGTCTAAGAAGTATGGTTTTGTGCATAGAGCATACATGTACAAATTGATTGGTGATGTCTTATACATGAAAGGGGCTGATCTCGTGTTGAGACGTGTACCTTGGCGAGAGGAGCTTTATAGAGTGTTGGAAGAGAATCATGAAGGCACATGTGGTGGAAATTTTGCTCTAAAGATCACCTTGCATAAGATCTTGCAAGAGGGGTATGTATGGCCTAGTTTGCACAAGGATGTTTACCATTGGTGTAGTTCTTGCAATAGGTGTCAATCATTTGGGAAGAGAGTGTTGAAGCCAGAGCTACGAAAAACCATTATGGCGTTTGATGTGTTTGAAAAGTGGGGGATTGAGGCAATAGGCCTGTTACCTATCACAAGCAGGGGCAAAAGCTATATTTTGACTGCAGTGGACTGTCTCTCTAGATGGGAAAAGGCTATAGCAGTAATACAAATCACTGCAAAGGATGTGGCAAAATTTGTGTATGATGAAATATGTTGCAAGTTTGGGGTGCCACTAGAACTACTTTCAGATAAGGGGCCAGGATTTAGTGCTAAACTTCTAGACTTTTTATGCGCGAAGATGAAGATTAGGCACCAACATACCACTCCTTATTACCCGCAGTGTAATGGCTTAAATGAAAGGTTCAATGGTGATTTGGTACAAATCCTTTCGAAAGTGACAGAGCACCAATGAAGACAGAATTGCCTAGTGCATTATGGGCTTACCGTACTTCGGTGAAGACAGGTACAGGTTTTACTCCATTTCACTTGGTATATGGAAAGGAAGCACTATTGCCTGTGGGGGTAGATTTTCCTGGAGTAAATATGTTACAAAAGTTTCGTGGGCCGCCTAGAGATATTGAATGTAATGTGTATGATCAATGTGTAAATGAGATAACCTAGAACTATATCCTAGTAAGCCATCAACCCCATGACCAAAAAATCTCATCAAATCATGAGGTGTGTGAAAAGATGGATACCTTCCAGTGCTAGGATCCGGTGGATACAAGCTCCCATCTGTCCATATATCAATGTGTTTCTTTCCCTCGTTGCGTGCTATTTTTCTTCCGGCACCCCCCCCCTCGGAAGATCTTCTCGCCTATCTCCACCTCTCTCTATTTTTCGCTCTTCTTCCTACAACACCGTTCAGACGAGGCGGTGATAGACCTACAGAAAGCCTTTCTTCCTCCAGCCTAGTGTGAACCCAACCTAAGATTACACTTGGTTACAACTAAAATAATCATTGTCAATTGACTAACATAATTGAGCATATTTTCAAATCTAAAGAGAGGAAGAGGAGGGAGAGAGAAGTGAATGGATTACACGACCAAAAAAGATCATGACTGCAAAATGTTTATGAATCATCTTCCAAAATATCTCCACATGAAGCATCAACCAATTCTAAGCCCATGGCTCCTAAATCAATAAAGAGAGAAACGAAAATGTCATTTGTGGATGCATTGCCATCTCATCATCTTTATCATCATGACAATCATCCTCCCTAAGACTTGCTGCCACCGGACTTGATTCATCGACCTCCCTCTCCTCTGTTTCCACCTCATCCAAAGTCGGAGGTGGAAGAGGGTCGAACATAGTCTCCACTTCATTACTGGAAAAAATGGTTCTCCCCCAAGTTGTTACCGGAACTACGAACCAAAGTTTTGGTTTGTGGACTGTTAGGATATAGATGACCAGTAAAATAGAAGCTCAAAGTGAGTAACATTGGTATAACTAATGCTACAAGTTAATAAGAGTAAAAAAGGTACATGTCACTCACCTACTCATAATTGTGTGGTAAAACTAAATTGCCATACCTCCCTGTGTGATTCACACTAGAGTCCACCATGTAGAGGCCATTCTCATGTCGTCTAGACACATTTGCAAACCACTTGCACTCAAAGATGAAGCTATGAATGGTTCTTAAATTAACCTTTAGTATCCTTTCAATATTTTTGCACTACCTGGCTTCATCACCGTCTTTGTCAAAGTTGTCCATGATGGCACAATCCATGGTGGTTCTACGCTCGTCAATGTGGCGCATATGAAAGTGATGCCCCTTTGACCACATAGAGTTAAAGAAAAGGCACTACAAAATAGAAAATTATATTAATTTATCAAATACATATTAAAGATAATTTCAAGAAATAGCGAGACAATATGGTTTAGGTATATGAGACCTTTGGTACGCAACCTCGTGCATACTCCCATTCTTTGTTGGTGATGTCTTCTCCGCACGCTTTTGCCATGGTCATTCTCTCATTAATTCACTCTGCACTAATGAGATCTGGGAAACATGCAAGGTGTCTAGGCGCTAGGGGTGCCCTCCTTCCTCCATGTGCTTGTTTCCATGCTTCCCTCTCTTGCAAAAGCCTGGCCTTTGCCACTGTCCACAAGTCCATCCACTTGGTAATAATATTTGCATTGAGAATGCAAACGTTATCGACCACTCGGGATAGATTCATATCCGTGTTAATTAGTTTCCCCTTTCCACTTGTCAAGTGTGAAGTCATCCTTGCATCTTCCTTGTCTGAACACATGCGAGGCATTGAAGGATCAACTTGTACCAAATACTCTGATATGTAAACAAAGGCCTCTTGAAAAAACCACCCTTCAGCGATACATACCTCTGGTTGATACCGTAGCCGCACAAAATCTTTGAGAGTCTTAAAAAACTTCTCTAAGAAGAACATCCATCATGTGTGCACTACTCCACATATAGCTATCTCCTCCACCACGTGAACCAAGAGGTGAATTTGACTAAGAAGGACCAATCGAGGAAATGCATCTTCAATGGCACACACAATTTCTGTTGCAAGCGTTTGAGCAACAAGGATAACATCTATTTTGATTTCCTTGGAGCTTACAAATCTGCAAGAAAACACACAAGGATACACTAAGTCCTAGTGAAATTATTTTGTACATAAAAAAGGTGTAGTTGAGTGGAGTCTTGTGGTGTACCTTACAAGCTCTCATAATTTGAAAATAGCATCCCTTACTTTCTTGTCCCGACATATACACATATTCACCGACAGAATGAACTACAATGTAAATCAGGGAAAGGAAAAGTGAGTGATAGTCATAGACACAAACTATAGATATAATAGGGAGCATGAAGATTACCTGAAGCATCTTGTGAATTCAACCCATACAATTGAATGTTGAGATTATATGTGAAGCTACTCAATATATGGCTTCTCAATATATGTCCCCTCTATATATACATCATCTCATGTGTGTATTCTATACACTTTGGGGTTCTATTTCTGTGCTCTCTCTCTCTCTCTCTCAACATGGTGTCAGAGCAGTACGTTTTTGTATTTGATTTTTCTCCTGATTGAAAACAATTTTTCAGAAACTACCCGCAAAAGAAAGTCTACAACTTTGCAAAAGAAAGTTTTTTTAAATTGTGCGCCGATTTTGAGTTATCGTTCTCAGACTGTGTACATGTCCGAAAAGCAACTTTCGTTTTATGTTTTTGATATTTCTTCTGATTGAAAACGCTTTTGCAAGAACTATTCGCTAAAGGCAATGGAATCGATGCGGTCTACAACTTTGCAGAAGAAAGTTTTTTCAAATTCTGCACCGATTTTGAGTTATTGTTCTCGACCTGCATACATGTTCGAAAAGCAACTTTCGTTTTTTGTTTTTGATTTTTCTTCTATTTGAAAATGATTTTGTAGGAATTATCAATTGGAGGGAATGAAATCGATGTGGTCTACAACTTTGCAGATGAAAGTGTTTTCAAATTCTGCACAGATTTTGAGTTATCGTTCTCGGACTGCATACATGTCTGAAAAGCAACTTTCACTTTTTCTTTTTGATTTTTCTCCTGATTGAAAACGATTTTGTAGAAACTACCCACTCAAGACAACAAGATCGATGCGGTTTACAACTTTGCAGAAGAAAGTTTTTTCAAATTCTATACCGATTTTGAGTTATGGTTCTCGGGCTGTGTACATGTCCGAAAAGCAACTTTCGTTTTATGTTTTTGATTTTTCTCCTGATTGAAATTGATTTTGCAACAGAATCGATGTGGTCTACAACTTTGCAGAAGAAAGTTTTTTCCAATTCTGCATTGATTTTGAGTTATCATTCGCGGATTGCGTACATGCCTGAAAAGAAACTTCGTTTTTTATTTTTGATTTTTCTCCTTCTTGAAAACGATTTTGCAAAAACTACTCTATGTGGGCACCGGAATTGATGTGTTCTACAACTTTGCAAAAGATTTTTTTTTCAAATTCTGCACCAATTTTGTGTTATTGTTCGCGGATTGCGTATATGTATGAAAAACAACTTTTTTTTGTTTTTTATTTTTCTCTTAACTGAAAATGATTTTGCAGAAACTATTCGTCTGAGCCATCGGAATCGATGTGGTCTACAACTTTGCAGAAGAAAGTTTCTCTAAATTTTGCATCGATTTTGGATTATCGTTCTCAGACTGCGAACATGTTTGAAAAGCAAATTTTACTTTTTGCTTTTGATTTTTCTGATAATTGAAAACTTCTTGATTATATTTTCTCTTCATCAATCATATATTAGTTACTGATGTAATTTTGCTGCAGAATCTAGTTACATATCGTTTCGATTCAGTCGAGCCATTGATGATCGTCCAAATTCTATCGAGTTACTGTTGGTACAAGATCTTTTGTTATATGATCGTTCATTGATTCTCGTATAATTATTCTTTTAGAGATATAATCTACGTTGTTTTAATAATAATCTCTCATTGATACCATAGTGATTTTGATGGTACCATGATGATGTTTTGTTAGTACTTTGATCATGGTGATATTCGTTGATACCATGATTATTCTCGGTGACACCATGATGATATTTCGTTGATACCATGGTTATTCTTGGTGATACCATGATGATATTTTGTTGATGCCATGGTTATTTTCGGTGATACCATGATGTTGTTTCGTTGATGCCATTGTTATTCTCGGCGATACCATGATGTTGTTTCGTTGATGCCATGGTTATTCTCGGTGATACCATGATGTTTTTTTGTTGATGCCATGGTTATTCTCGGTGATACCATGATGTTGTTTGGTTGATACAATGCTTATCCTCGGTGATACCATGATGTTGTTTCATTGATACCATGGTTATTTTCGGTGATACCATGCTATTTATTTTTGGTGATACCATGATGTTGTTTCGTTGATATAATGATTATTCTCGGTGATATCATGATGCTTTTTGTTGATACCATGATGATTTATTTATTTTTATTTGATACAATGATGATGTTTTGTTAATACTTTGATTATATTCATTGATATCACTACGTTGAAAAATGTCATTTTATGTAGTGTATACACATGTCATTTGCATAACGTAATCACACATACTGTACTTTTATGTTCATACTTTATGTACCATATGTTATCGTTTGTATATATGTCGTCAAAAGAGTGGCATTGTGAACCATCTCTTATGGCATTGTGAACGTTATTATTTCCCTAAGGATGCTAATAATTTTCATGACTATGTTTTTTGAGTCTATGATCTATGTAGGATTGATCAAAGAATTGATTTCATGACGACAAACTTGGTGACAATAAAAGATTTATGAAGACATGTTTGGTGATGTCATATTGATAATAAGCTACACAACCGATTCACGCAGACACTAAGACCATATTACGTAAAGTGGGAAAATCCCAATTCACAGGTTGGACAACTTTCAATATATCATATACAAAATATAGAGATTTTGTCAAAAATTTTAGTTTTCTTAAGGTGTCATTCCACTTTATGCACATACAATACGCACTGAAAACAACTCAAATTCCATGGTTTCAATCAATTGGATTATTAGGAGATGAGTATATTGCATCCATTATCGTTGTCTATGTTCTACTGTCCTACTTACAACTTATATCAACATGGAGAGCTTCGTTTCTAGGTCCACGACTTGTCCAAGTTAATGTAAAAGTGACTCAAGGTTTACAACTCGTGAAAGCAAGGATCCATTGAGGAATACAATCCAATTGGCTATTTGTCCTTACTTTATTGCATGTGACATTCAAGCAAGGTCCACTTCTAATCTAAAACGTCTTAATTTGAGGCATGGGGCATACATAAAATATGTACCATATGCTCTATTGCCTCATAGGAAGGTTGGTTTCAAGGTGAACTTATCCAGGCTAACCTATCTTGGAGAAATGATGGAGCTTGCTTCTCTCCTTGTTTCAATGGAGACTAGCTTGGACAAGTGGTGGACCTTTGCTTCTCTCTATGTTTCAATAGAGTTAGCTTGGATAAGTGGTGACCTTGGAACAAAACCCCCATATAAAACATATCATGGTTATTCCAAGTGATTAGAAAGATTACCATTTAAAATATAACCTTATAGGTTGGACAACTGGAATCAGCTTGGAGAAATGGTGGACATTTGATTCTCTCCATGTTTCAATGGAGCCTATCTTGGAGAAGTGATGGAGCTTGCTTCTATCCATGTTTCAATGGAGCCTAGCTTGGAAAATTGGTGGACCTTTTCTTCTCTCTATGTTTCAATAGAGTTAGCTTAGACACGTGGTGGATCTTCAAACTAAACCAACTACTATCAATGTTTTCTAGCTTGGACAAGTGCTGGAGTGTTTCTCCTCTCCATGTTTCAATGGAGTTTAGCTTGGACCTTAAAACAAAAAACCCCATGTACAACATAGCATGGATTTTATAGATTTCAATGGAGTCTAGCTTGGATAAGTAGTTGACCTTAAAACCAAATTCATCATAATACAATGAAATACAAGTCAACCAATTTCTAAATCTTGAGACCAAACCTCCCATGCTATTAGAGATAATATATTGGATAAGTGGTGGACCTTTTATTATTTTTCCATGCCTAATTTATACAACCGGTACACTTTGCAGCTCTAAAGGTTGGACGAGTGGTGGAGCCTTGTTTCTGTCCATGTTTTGATGGATCCTAGCTTGGACAAGTGGTGGACCTTGGAAAAAAGATTCCATGTACAACATATATGAGGTTTTCCATGTTTTAATGGAACCTATCTTGGACAAATGGTGAAGCTTGGTTCTCTCCATGTTGATTTTGGAACTACCTTAGACAAGTGGTGGAGCTTTGCTTTTCTACTCTTCATAATACAATGAAGTATAGGCTGGTTACATGGTGAATCTTAAGACCAAACCTCCCATTTTACTAGAGATGATAGGTTGGACAAGTGGATCAACCTTCTATCATTTCTCCATGACTATATTAGACAATTAGTAGACCTAGCATCTCTCTATGTTGTCTAGAGATGAGCTTGGACAAGTGATGGACCCTGCTTCTCTCTTCCCTTGGTTTACTAGTTTGAAGACTCATTATATATACTTTCTTAGATCTAGCTTGAACAAGTGGTGGACCTTGTATCAACAATCTTAATCCATTACAAAAAAGTATATGAAAAACTAACATAGGAATTATGGTTTGAAGGTCAAGCAATTAGGTTCCAAATGCATATAATAATATATTTTCCACCCATAAGAAAAGAAAGTTAAATATGTTATTTCATACCAAATTGATAAAGGTAACGTCCAAGAATTATAGCTTTGCATCTTGTTAGATCTAAACCTTCATCAAGACGGCATGCATGTATACATCAGCTTTCAAGCCATTCAAGAATACATGCACTTAGATTCCATAGTTTTCTTTTCAAAGTCTTTTAGGTTCTAAAACTCTTTTACATAAAGGATGTAATGATAAAATTCTTGAATCAAACGTTTGTGCCCAAGAAAAAGATCCCTCTCACATATTTAAAGTCCATGGATTCTCTAATCCACACTTACAAGTTTTATTTTGACCTTAAACATCAATTTTCTCCTAGTTACAAATAAATGCAACCTCGATATGAATTGACAAAAAATAAATTTCTTCTACTATTTGATCCAACATAGGCCCCAATCAAATAAAAAATGAGTCCCCAAAAATTTGGGTGCACTCTAGCAATACATCAGAGTCCCCTTACAATAGGATGCACTCCAATAGTACATTTGAAGTCCCCTTAGAGTAGGGTGCACTCCATTGAAGTCTTCATAAAATTGACACACATTTGTTTTGAAAAAAAAAAGACTATATCAAATTATACAAATGTTGAAAGATACACACTAGAATAAAGAAAGCATCTTATGGCCATATTTATTCAATGCTTTCGTATTGACAAGTACACACCAAGGACATAATTTGTCTCAGAATCACTGTACTGATTTACAATTGTTTTGTATGTATAGACTCTTTTATCTCTTGCATACAACCATCCTACCAACCATGGAATTATTGTTCTCTGCAAGAAGTTTTGAAGTTGCTGGATGTTTGTCTCCACATCTTTGGAAATATAAGATATGTCCTTGACATGTTCCACATCACCCTATATGGAGTGTCATAAAAAAATTAAGGTATTGTTTGCATCCAAATCCTCAAATATCTTCCAAATATCACTCAATTTTTTGTGATAAACCCTTGTAAATCCTAACATGTTATTTGGATTTTGGTAATTTTTATTACTCATAAACACCTTGAACTTGGTATACTGCTGAGGAAAAAACATTTGTGTGATGCATTGCATCCTTGTTAATTTATAGCAACTCCATATCCATAGCTCAAAGCATTCAACACAAAAATCCAAAAATTTTGTGCGTCTGGTCGCACCACATGATAAACTTCATCTTTATCCTCCACAACTCGCATGTGTTGAGCCCAAGCTGGAATAGAATATCCATGTTTCATTTCAATTTTCTTGAGAAGTAACCCCTCTAGATCCAAGATAAGCACTCTTTTGATGTCCTTGAAAGCAAGTGGTAGGTGATAAGGAGGTGGTTGATTCCTTGGACAAGGTCTTGGATGAGGTTGGATGGGTAATTCAATAGTTTTCTTCAATTTATGCCAACATATAGCCAATCCATTTTTCTGTAATGATTTTGAAATTAAAGAACAAGAACACTCAATGCAAACACAACAATAGACATGAGTTTTACATTGTCTAACCTAAGGTTGTATTAGATGCCAAAATCTATCTATGATCTACTCATTAATAGAAAGAAAGTCAAATTAAAATCCTGACTCTTTTTAATGCTAGACTCTCTCTTAGTCTCAATACCATGGAGTTCAACTAGACTTAAGGCTTAACCAATACTCTAGTGTACAATGGGTATTTAGGGCTCAAGGTCTACCACTTATCCAAGCAAAGATTCATTTAGATATGGAAACCCAATTTTTCTTAATATAATGATATAGAGTGGATAAGTGGTGTGTAACATTTAATGGCCTAATAACTTATGTGTAGCGGAAATTAGCATGAACATAGTGGGCAGTTCATTAGAATAGATTCCTAATGAGAATTCCAAGAGTGCTTGGGTGGAGAGAGCAACAAAAAGCATAACACCTAGTTAGATAGCATCGACAATACTTTCAAAAGAGAGAGAAATTAAGCTATTGACAACAGTTGAGGAACGGATTTTCATGGAGCCGGTCCCCCCTCCAAAAGGCTTTGTATTATGGTTTCTCCCATCCAGAGAGACATTGTACAATACAATTCTTTGTGTTCCTTCAAGACTAGCTAGTGCAGTGAAGATGGAAACTTCATGCACTAAGCAAAACACTAAACAAACAAAACTTAAATTATCCCCGTTCTCAGACCCAAGACCTCACACACCTTCGAAGATGGTGAGAGCTAGCAGGGTATGAGAGTAGATTGAGAGGAAGAAGGAGTATCTCACGAGAAAGATGTACATCTCCTCACATAATCACTCATATGTAGCATAGCTTAGCTTAGTAATTAGCTTGGTAGAGGAGATGAGCATGCATTGAAGCTTGGCTCTTGGTTGGATTTTCATCCACATGCCAAGAGAGTGTTGATGTAGGCTTCTATCTCACAAGCTTGGAGTAGGTGATGAGTTCTCCAATAAAGCTTGGGAAGAGATAGTCTTCTCTTTCTTCACACATGAGCTTGTGTGAGTGTGTGTGTGTGTGATAATGCCTTGCAAAAATCAGCCCCCTCTCTCTCTTGGGCGAGCCCTCTTGCTAATTGCTCTTGCTGAAGCCTCATTGGCCCTCCCCAAGTCAAGCCAATTACAATTAAGCAGCATAAGTGATAGCCTTCTGAAATGTGTCCCCCTTTCCCCTTTTGTGAGAGCTTTAGGTAATTAAATAATTAAACTAAACTCTCATTGGACCCCTTTGCCTCCTGGCCAATAGGAATCAGGCAAGCCGTGGGGCTCCTGAATGCTCATTGGACCCCTTGGGAGACTGCCCAATAGTCTTCTAGGAGACTTAATTCTCATTAGTTTCTTTTATTAAATGTTTTTAAAATAATTAAACTAGATTTACTCTAGCTTAATTCTCATTGGTCCACTTCAAGGGTCATCCAATAGAAATTGGGCACACCTTGTGGGCATCTAGCCTAGGGAGTTGACATGTGTCCCTCATTCCCTTTGTGTAAAGGGAGCCTCTGTGTGTGTGTGTGTGTGTGTGTGTCTTTCTCTCTCATCCCCTACCTTTAGGGATCGCCCCCTCCCATGTAGGGATGTGCAAAGAATTTTAGGGCACACACAAAGCATCCAATTTTCCCTAGGGTTGACCTTTGGACACAACCTTTGAATTTTGGAACCTTAGCATTTTGGAAGTCTTAATGGGCTGAACCTTAGGGTCTTTTTAGCCCATTTTTGCACATGGCTCTTTTGCGGATGGCCCCCCCTTTGGATCCCTATTTTTCCTCCTTTGGATCCCTACTATGGCCGGTCTGCTAACTTAACCAATATTCTAGCTTTTTCTCCCCTGGCCTTCCCCACATTAAATGATCATTTTAATATGAGAAAATCATTTAGGAGAATTAGATATTGATTATTATTACATGGTGAATCCTGAGACCAAACCACTCATGCTCCTAGGGATAATAGGTTGGACAAGTGGTGAACCTTGAATGTAAACCCCCCATGTACAAAGCATCATGGGTTTTGGGTATTTCAATGGAGCCTAGCATCTTGGAGACATGGTGGAGCTTACTTCTCTCCATGTTTCAATGGAGCCTATCTTGGATAAATGTTGGAGCATCATTCTCTCCATGTTTCAATGGAGCCTAGCTTGGACAAGTTGGATAAATGTTGGAGCATCATTCTCTCCATGTTTCAATAGCCTAGCTTGGACAAGTGGTGGACCTTTGTTTCTCTCTATGTTTGAACAAATTTAGCTTGGACAAGTGGTAGACCTTGGAACAAAACCTCATGTAAAACATATCATGGACATTACAAGTGGTGAGAAAAAATACCATTCAATATACAACCTTATAGGTTAGACAAGTGGCGGACCTTAACACCCAATTATTCTTAATATAATGACATAGAGTGGACAAGTGGTGAATCTTGTGACCAAAACTACTAGGAAAAGTAGGTTGGACAAGTGGTGGACCTTGAATGAAAACCCCCCATATACAAAATATCACTCATGCTACTATGAATAATTTGGTATTAAGGTCCATGTTTCAATGGAGCCTAGCTTGGACAAGTGGTGGACCTTTGTTTCTCTCTATGTTTCAATAAAATCAGCTTGGACAAGTGGTGAACCTTGGAACAAAACCCCCATGTAAATCATGTCATGGGCACTACAAGTGGTGAGAAAAAATACCATTCAAGGTATAACCTTATAGGTTGGACAAGTGGTGGACCTTAACACCCAATTCCTCTTAATATAATGACATAGAGTGGAAAAGTGGTGAATCGTGAGACTCAACCTACTAGTGATAATAGGTTGGAAAAATGGTTGACCTTGAATGTAAATCCCCCATGTACAAAATATCATGGGTTTTGGGTATTTCAATGGAGCCTAGCATCTTGGAGACATGGTGGAACTTACTTCTCTCCATGTTTTAATGGATCCTATCTAGGAGAAATGGTGGAGGTTCCTTCTCTCCATGTTTCAATAGAGCCTAACTTGGACAAGTCGTGGACCTTTGTTTCTCTCTATGTTTGAATATGGTTATCTTGGACAAGTGGTGGATCTTGGAATGAAACTCCCATGTAAAACATATAATGGGCATTTCAAGTGGATACCATTTAAGATATAACCTTATAGGTTGGACAAGTGGTGTACCTAACACATTGTTGTTCTTAATATAATGACATAGAGTGTACAAGTTTCACGACAGCAGACCCACCAAGAGCGTCCCGAAACCAGTCGAACCCTGATGATGGCTGCTGAGGCGACGGCCGTGAATGATAGGCGGAGAGAGCGTCGGGATATGACATCCCGTCCGCCATGAAATCCTCAATGCTGCGAAAGCGTGGTGTGGAAGAAGAAGACATGGTCTGCATTTATTACGACAAAGATTAAACTAGGGTATAAAATTCGAATATATGATTAAAATTTCACACATTGATTTTTTTCAAACATTGGATTTTTTAACATTGGATTCTCTATAGTATCCAATGCTGAAAGAATCCAATGTGGAAAGAATCCAAGGTGTGTCTACAACCTATAAAAGAGTCTTGCAAATCCTTGAGTGCTAATAAGATATTAGTGTGTGTATTGATTAATAAGAGATTATTGTGTTTATGATTAGTGTGACCGATTGCGCGATCACTTGGACGACCATTGGGGCCTAATACGTCACCTACGACTTAATCATGGAGGTATGTTTATGTTTTTGTGTTGATTACTGTTTAATTTAACATAATTAGTGTTGGCTTGTGTAATTGGCTTGTGCACACACTAATTATTGTGTTAACATACACTAATTAGTGTGTGCATTGCCTTGTGCACACACTAATTAGTGTGTGCATTGGCTTGTGTAATTGGCTCGTGCACACACTAATTAGTGTGTGTTAACATACACTAATTAGTGTGTGCATTGTCTAGTGTAATTGGCTTGTGCACACACTAATTAGTGTGTGCATTGACCAATCACATTGGCCAATGCACACACTAATCACACAAAAATTAGTGTGTGTTAACACACACTAATTAGTGTGTGCCATTGACCAATGCACACACTAATCCCAAACTAATTAGTGTGTGCATTGACCAATCACATTGGCCAATGCACACACTAATTAGTGTGTGCATTGAACAATCACATTGGCCAATGCACACACTAATCACACACTAATTAGTGTGTGCATTTGCCAATCCCATTGACCAATGCACACACTAATTAGTGTGTGCATTAACCAATCACATTGGCCAATTAGTGTGTGCATGACAAAACCCAAATTTAACATATTAGGTTTTGCAAGTAATAAATTTAACAAATTTGACAAGTTTAAATTTTGCAAGTAACTAATAATTAACAAATTTAGGTTTTGGTGTGTCTTTACTTACACTAATTAGTGCGTGCATTAGAATAATTCACACACTGTGTGTAAAGAACACATGCACTAATTAGTGTGTGTAATTAGTGTGTGTGTATGCATGTGTGTGCATGCGTGTGTATGAGTGTATGCATGTGTGTATGCGAGTGTGTGTGTATGTATGCGTGTGAAAAAATCGAAAAACATAACAACAAAACTTACATGGAATTGAAGAGCTTGTTGGGAGAGGGTAGGAGAGTGGAAGAGTAGAGATGGTGGAGAGTAGAAGAGTAGAGATGAAGGTAGAGCTCAAGGTTGTGAAGTTCGTGCTCTCGGCTTCTGTGGAGAAGACGATGAAATTCGAATTTTAGGGCTTTGAACTTCGCGGGGCACACGGGTGCCCCTATTTATTAAAAAATTAAAAAATTGTATTTCCGCTCATATTACCGTGAAAATTACCGCCTGCATTACCGCGTTCATTACCGCAACTATTACCGCGGCGCAATTTCGGGCCATACACACAGATGGCCACGTTCTGACATTATTACTATTGATCCTCAAAATCTATTGGTACTATGTTTTTTATAAAAGACATATAAAATGAAAGTATTCTTAGTGTTGAGAGAGAAAGAGAGCACAGAAATAGAACCCCAAAGTGTGTAGAATATACACATGAGATGATGTATATATAGAGGGGACCTGGGTGCCATATATAGAAAAGCCATATATTGAGTATCTTCATATATAAGCTCAACACCCCCGCTCAAATAAGGGTCAAGGAAAAAACCCACAGCTCTATATACACCCACCGTTATATTATAAAAATCATTGAATATACAAATGTTCATGAGGAGCTACATCACTCCTTTTACAATGAATATTTTATGAGGAGCTACATCACTCCTTTTACAATGAATGTTTTATGAGGAGTTACATTACTCCTATCCTATCAAATACAATAATGAATACAAAGGTTCAATAAAGAGGTGTAAAGGCTATCGATTAGCTCGTAATCAAAAGTGTCTCCATGAATCTGCTATGTAGCTTGTCATCACTATCATATCACCAAACATATCTTCATGTTTTCATCAATATGACATCACCAAACATATCTTCATAAATATTTTATTGTCACCAAGTTTGTCTTCATAAAATCAATTCTTTGATGAATCCTACATAGATCATAGACTCAAAAAAACATAGTCATGAAAATTATTAGCATTGTTAGTGAAATAATTTACGTTCACAATGCCATAAGAGATGGTTCGCGACGCCACTCTGTTGACGACATATATATACACGAAAACATATGGTACATAGAGTATGAACGTAAAAGTACAAGATGCGTGATTACGTGATGCAAATGATATGTGTATATACTACATAAAACAACATTTATCAACGTAGTGATCAATGAATATCATCAAAGTATTAACAAAACATCATCATTGTATCAATAAAAATGAATAAATCATCATGGTATAAAAAAAAAGCATCATGATATCACCGAAAATAATCATTGTATCAACAAAACAACATCATGGCATCACCGAGAATAACCATGGTATCAACGAAAAAACATCATGGTATCACCGAGAATAACCATGCTATCAACGAAACAACATCATGACTGGCAAGACTATACAAAGATGACCTAAACAAGATGTGAACAAGATTTTCTTGTTTTGCCAATTCTGAGTTCCCTTTCTAATTTCTCAATTTTTATAGGCATTATTGAGTGCAGATTTCAGCAAGGGAGTCTATACACAAGCTTGTGCATGAAAAATGCCATCAAAGCAAAGCCCAACAAAGGTAGTAGCACCCACAAGTGAGCTACAAGGTTGAGGGTTATTAAGGTTAGTTCTTTTACTCTATCTCAAGTTTCTTTTGTAGAGCAACGACCCAACAAGGTACAAGATGTTTGCAAATATTTCCAAAGCTTGATATATTCTATAAGAATATAGGCTTGAGGGGTTTTGTAGACTTAAGCATGATCAATTGAAAGGTGTATTTGAAAAATCATACAACAGGTTAATGAATGGCCTACAATATTAGACCTGCATGAACCACCCAAAGGGGCTTACAAGGTACATAAGAGGGGTATCACCGAGAATAACCATGGTATCAACGAAACAGCATCATGGTATCAACAAAAATCACCATGGAATTAACGAAATATCATCATGGAATCACCGAGAATAACCATGGTATCAACGAAACATCATCATGGCATCACCGAGAATAACCATGGTATCAATGAAATATCATCATGGTATCAACAAAAATCACCATGACCAAAGTACTAACAAAACATCATCATGGTACCATCAAAACCACTATGGTATCAACAAGAAATTATCAATAAAACGACGAAACTATATCTCTAAAAGAATAATTATACGAGAATCAATGAACGAGTATATCATATAACAAAATATCATGTACCAATAGTAGCTCGATAGAATTTGGACGATCATCAACTGCTCGACTGAATCGGAACGATATGTAACTGGCTTCTGCAGCAAAGTTACGTCAGTAACAAATATATGATTGATGAAGAAAAAATATAATTGAGAAGTTTTCAATTATGAGAAAAATCAAAAGCAAAAAGTAAAATTTTTCTTTTTAAACATATTCACAGTCCGCGAACGATAACCCAAAATCGGTGCAGAATTTAGAGAAACTTTCTTCTGCAAACTTATAGACCACATCAATTCCGATGGCTCTAGGGAATAGTTTCTCATCGATTCTGATGCCTGTAGCGGCTAGTTTCTTCTTCAAAGTTGTAGACCACATCGATTCCGATCCCCCATGCGGGTAGTTTCTGCAAATCGTTTTCAATTAGCAAAAAAATCAAAACATAAAACGAAACTTGCTTTTCACGTATGTATGCAGTCCGCGAACGATAACTCAAAATCGGTGCAGAATTTGAAAAAACTTCCTTTTCCAAAGTTGTAGATCACATCAATTCCGGTCACATCATTTTCAATCAGGAGAAAACTCAAAAACAAAAAGAGGAAGTTGCTTTTCGGGTATGTACGTAGTCCGCGAACGATCACTACAAGAGGTTATGTGCTCTTGTGACGCTCTTAGCGACGGAAATACACTGGGTTTTTATAACCCCCGGCGTCGCTATAAGCGTCGCTAAAAGCGTCGCTACGAGAGCGTCGCTATATGCGTCGCTATAGGCGTCGCTATGAGCGTCGCTATATAGCGACGTCTATAGCGACGCCTATAGCGACGCTTATAGCGACGCTCTCACAGAAGAGTATAGCGACGCATATAGCGACGCTACAGAGCCATAAATAGCGACGCATATAGCGACGCCTGAGAGAATATTTTTTTGGTGGCAGGGCATTGAATGCCTGCCACCCATCAACCATATTGTACTTGATTCACTTTTTAAAAAAAGTGCTCTAAGATAAATAATAGACCCAAAATAGTCACCCACAAGACGCATTGTTTGCAAAATTGACAATTGTACACATCATAGACAAACTGAATTGATTGGCAAATGTAATAATGACAATTGTACAACATCATAGGCATAAAGAATTGATTGGCAAAAGGAATTGCGGTGACAAATGTAATAATATACATGGTTCAAAAAGACGTATAAAATCCGTCTCATGATACATAAGCTATGAGAAACCCTAAACTAATGCTATCTAGCTACGGCTAAACTGACGTCGTCTAATCAGACGTCTCATCGCGTCCAAGCGGCGTATCTGTCGGATTCTGCAAAAAAAGACAATAAGACAGTTTTCAGTAAGTATAAACATATAACGACATTTATAAAACAATACAAAAAATAAAAAAGAGTAAACCCTAATACTAACCATGCCGCTGCGAGAACTGAGAATGTCCATCAGGGCGTTTAAGCCCTTCCTGCCTGCGTACTCGCGCTCGTACGGTGTGGGATCACGTCCTGTCATCGACCACTGTCAAAACATACAAAGATTTCATTATGTTAGAACTAAAAAACTCATAAACCCTAAACTATCGAACATGCATAAAGAGCAATGTGAAAAGACTTACAAAATCGGCCTCAAATGATGCCCATCCACCGCTCCCCAAGTGGTGCGAGCTCCCTGCCTCTACTCGCGCTCTGGCTGCATCCTTTTGTTGCTTCCACTTGTCGGGATTCTCGCGCGCTGCTTTCTTCGCATTCTTCCAATCTTCTTTGGCCAGCCAATCTGGCCTATTCCACCCATTCTTGATTGCTTTTTGCACTTCGGAACGCTTGTGTTTGCAGTATTCGCGCATTCGAATCTTCATCAGGTCTTCATTGAAGCGCTGATCCCGTGTTGGAACGAGAAACTCATCATGAAGTATGCTGATGACTCTGTTTTTTAAATCACTTGGTACTTCACTCCATTTGTTTAGTATATAGTGTCTAAACAGCTGAGAGCAAAGACCACGCATGCGCGAGATCACCTTCTTGCCGTCATCATCCATGATGATGCCGCCGCTGATGTCGACGGAGTAAGGCAAGCCCTCTGGCCGGTGACGCGTGAACCTGGGTGTCCCGGCAGGGGTCTCTAGCGGCGTGTCGATGGGGGTACGGACGTCAGGTGTCTTCACCGGCGTCTGGGCCCCGAAGCGAGGAGTGTCGAGTGGGGTGGCTCCTGGCGGAGTAGGTAGAGGTGTGTAGCTTCTAGGAACAGTCAGCCGTGCAAAACCTGGCGTAGACGGCGATGCTGTGGCTGGTGTGGGGGCGGGCAAAGAAGGGGAGGGTAAAGAGCCTCGTCGAACACGAGGCGGTGTGGAGGCATCGGTGGCGGAATCCCCACAACAACCGCCACCGCCACCACTAGAGCGCCGGTGTCTAGAAGAGTGTGACGCTCGTCTCGTCGACGCCGAAGCTTCGGAGCGCGCCGAATGCTCCGAAAGAGAGGGAGATGCGGATGGTGTAGGAACGCGCGATGATGCGCCAGAACGATGACGCTCCACGTACCACTGTCTCTGCTGCGGTGACAAAGAAGAAAGAAACTCCTCATCATCCATACCTGCATTAAACACACGAATATTTAAACTTAATATTGAATGAATAGAGTAGACAATGACGCAAAGACCATTAAATACAATGACGTAATGACGCATATAAATACAATGACGCAATGAATCGAGTGGTAGAAGAGGCAAGTCGAAAACTCAGAATTTTCAATCAAAAGATGTGAGCAAAATTGTTCAAATACAATATTTGTGGCTTTAAGAGATCTCTCTCTCATCCTCGCATAACTCAGCATAACTTCCTATATCTATATAGAGCTCTCCGTTTAAACACATATCCTCTGTTTCATTTTGTAGCTCCTCTGCATGCACCCCATATAGAGCAGTAGCATCTTGATGCTCGTCTGGCACCACCGTAGCGGCTTCTGATTGAGCATCTTCTCTGATCTCCTCCATTGATGTCGTTGTGATTGGCACATGGTAGCCTTCATACGTCCTTGCACTACGAGGGGCTAACTCTATGACGTACCACCAGTTTGATGTAGACTTTGTAGGATGAAATACTACCTGCCAGAGCCACATAACTTACATGAGAGCTTTCAAGCACATAACTTGTAAAAGGGGGATGTTAACTATTTATATACTTACTTGTTCACAATGCTCGGGTAGTACGAAAGTGTCTCTTAGGTCAGTCCATTTCTTAGTAGAATCCACCTCAAGAAAACCAGACTCTCCTCTACGCACAGTAGCGTTTCGACCCTCCATGATTATCTTGAACCATTGCACGTCGAACAAGTCGACAAAAAATCCTCTGTAATCGATCCTCAAAATCTCTTGCAGCGTGCCGAAGTAAGTGAGTTCCGCCACCACGGGATCTGCATCAGAGGAACGTCGTCGACTAGACTGTTCAAATTTTGCCATGATTCCACAATCTTGAGTAAAACGCTTTTTGTCGATTCGTTCCACCCTAAAATGTCGACCTTTACACCATGCTGCTGTGTATGACTTATACTACAACGAACAAAGATTATGAGTGGCCGTTCAAACGTTTATAAATAAAGTCACTTGCTAGTCGTACATTGCAAACTTACCTTGGTCGCGCAACCCCGAGAGTACTCCCACTCTTCTTCAGTCACTTCGTCACCGCATTGTTGTGCGCTTTTCAATTGGTTGTGCAACCATCTTAAGCTCATGAAGGTTGGTAGGCTCTCCAGAACCGTTGGATAGTGCATCGGTGGTCGTCTTCCCCGTCTCCACTCGATTCGTGCCCTTTGTCGCTCTTGCTTTGCATCCTCATATTGTGAAATCCACTTTTGCATCACTGGATTGTGAAGCATGCAAAATCGGTTGATTTTAGCCTCTAGATCTTCCGTCATCTTCTTCTCAACACCGAGATTGCACATGACAATCCCAGATATGCGCTCATCATCTATGGTTCGCCATAGCGTGTCCCGGGATTTATCAAATCCGTCTAACCACTCTCCAATGTACACTAGGGACTCTGATACCAACCAACCTTCTGCCATGCTACCCTCCGGACGTGCCTTTTGACGCACATATCCCTTAAGCGTTTTCATGAAACGCTCTAAGAAGAACATCCATCTGGAATGAACTGTGCCAGCTATTTCCACCTCATCAACTATGTGAATAAGAAGATGCACCTGAATGGTTAGCATTGTAGTAGGAAAATGTTTCTCAAACATGCACACAAGCTCCGCAGCATTTAGTTTGGCGAATGGTATGGAGTCTACGTCGATCTCCTTTTGTGAGATCCATTGCACCAGCTTTGCAAGTTTGTAGATTGTGTTACGGATGTCGAGAGACAAACATCCCTCAATGGCAACCGGTAAGATAAACTGTAAAGTATGTGCAGCAATGATATTAAAGTCCACATTTTATGCAATGATATTAAAGTCCACTATGAACGTACCTGACACATTTTATGCCAATCGTGTGACTTCAAACCGGTAAGCTTTCCTTCTTTAGTAAAACACGTTCGGAGCGAGTGCATTACGCCAGTGGGGGTCCGCAAAGATCGAATGGCCTCTTTTACTTTGCGTTCTTGGGCTCCTGTGAAAATCCATGGTGCTTTAGGAAGTTTTATCGATCCATCAGACGCTGTTTGCGGCCAATATTGCTCCATACGATCCACATTTCTAAGGTCAACTCTGGCTCCCAAAGTATCTTTCTTGCCGGTCAAATGGTCCCATAGTAGATTACCCACATTCTTGAATATGTGCATTGGATCGAGCAAGTGATTGATCACGAGTCGAGGCCAGTATGGTAACTCGTACCATAGAGATAGTCTCTTCATCCCTGGAGGCAATCCGTCATCGCACATCTCCTTCTGCTCTAACCATGCTTGTGCAGACATCCTTGGTGGCTCTCTTCCCAAAAAGCCGTCGCGTAACACATGATTCTCCGGAAGATACGCTTGATGACCTTCGTAGATTTGCTTCTTCAGTGAGGGTGCCCTACGTGCATTCAGTCTAGGTCCACATGTGACACATGCTCTGTATCCGCTTGTTTGAAGCCCTGCATGTATACACATGATAATAGATCAACTATGGGGAAAAACCAGATTTACAGTGTCTGAGAGAGGAGTGTCAATAGATCACCTGAGCATTCTGTTAGCCCGGGATAGTCATGCATGGTCCACATTAGAATACCTCTGATCAAAGCATTCCGTCGTCCTGTGTGTCGGCTCATATCCACCACCTCTATGCCAATCCACAATTGTTGTAGCTCTTCCAATAGTGGACGAAGATACACATCCATATTCCCCACTTTATATCGCCCTGGCACAATCAAGCTTAGCCATAGGTGCCCCTTCTTCGTAGTCAACCACGGGGGAATGTTGTAGTTGACGATGACAACGGGCCATACACTGTAAGATGTTGATCTTTGACCAAATGGATTTACGCCATCCATAGCCAGGCCTAAGCGCAAATTTCGAGCTTCCCTGGCAAAATCCGACCATGTTCCATCTATATGTTTCCAGGCTGCGCAATCTGCAGGAATTCGTAGCACACCATCCGAAGATTTATTCTCCTCATGCCATGATGCTAGGGCGGCCATGGACTTACATTCGAAGAAATGCTTGATGCGAGGAAGCAAAGGAAAATGTCGCAAAACCTTTTGTGGAATTTTTGTCCCGTGGAGATCTACTCGATATCTTTCGAAATCACATTTCGGACACTTCTCCATGTCTGTGTATTCCCCTCTGAAAAGAATGCAGTCATTAGGACAAGCGTGGATAGAATTGTAATCCATCCCCAAGTTTCGCAAAATCTTTCTTGCTTCATCTCGGGAATCTGGCATCACATTGTCAGCTGGTAGAATGTGCTCTTTCAGCAATCTACACAACATAAAAATATGATACAATCGTGTAAAAATCTATCAGATCATTATACACCATGAGTTCTATTAAAGTAAACTAATTGTAATAGATCACCTGAAAAGCGCTGTGACGCTAGTGTCACTCCATCCAAACTTTGCCTGCATGTTGAGAAGAACCAGGAGTGCTTTCAATCTAGACATACGTGCTCCATTATACAATGATGTATCGGCTTCACTTTTCATATCATCATAGATAAGCCTTTCTGAATCCATGATCGTCTCGATCATTTCATCAATCTCGGGCTCAAACATTGCCTCGTTGGGAATGTGCTCTGCATGATCATCCCCCGAGCTGTCAGAGGCTACATCTTGTGGCCTCACATATGCTGCTTGACCAAAGCGCCTGCGAACACGTCTATTGGGTTGCAAGATTGCTGCTTGTTGGCCAGCGTCAGAGTCCGACGAGTTATAATTGGCAACAACTCGATCTATAATAGATGGATCGAACTCGCCAAATTCACGAACGTGCTGCAAAGAAACACGTCTTGTCCGTCGCACAGCATGCTTGCATTGATTACAAGGACATAAGACCCTCGTTGAGAGATAGGTGTTTCGGTTGGACGGTCCCACATCCTCGTCGCTACTCATAATGAGGATAAAAAACTTATAACCTAGACAACAAATTTAATATTCTATTGGCATTCTTCGTCTTATCTCTCTCTCTCTCTCTCTCTCTCTCTCTCTCTCTCTTTACCACCGGGTTATAATCTCGTCTTTATTGGTCAATACCTATATTTGTGGGTACAAGAAATCTAGACACCCACGTCTACATGATACTGCATGTAGTGGACAAAATCCCTTTGCCTCTTCTCTAGCTGTAGCACTTCACTTCATCTTAACATCTTTTCACAGTAGATCTTTTCACTGTTCGTCT
Source organism: Adiantum capillus-veneris (assembly GCF_014529385.1). Lineage (NCBI taxonomy): Eukaryota > Viridiplantae > Streptophyta > Polypodiopsida > Polypodiales > Pteridaceae > Adiantum > Adiantum capillus-veneris. The sequence goes on from NC_140957.1 coordinate 80,998,993, forward strand.
AACTCTAAACCCTAAACCGTAAGTAATTCTTGCGTGGACTCGATCTAACGTAAATAAGCGTAAATCTAAATAAACGTAAATCTAACTAAAAATAAAGCTAAATCTAATTTAACGTAAGTCTAATGACTAGAGGTTGTCTAGATGGTCATTGTGTCGGGGATGTAGTGACTCTTGCCGCCCTGAAGATCCACCTTCTTCCCTATCTTCTGAAGACATTTCACCAGTACTTTTGGATCGACGGAGCCCACTATGAGTGAAGGCAGCAATACCCTATATTCCATTGAGGGCTTTCTTCACCCGCTTCATGCAGGCATCGCAGTCTATGGAGACCCGCATCTAATCTAATATAACATAAATCTAAATCTAGCTTAAATAAATGTAAATCTAGTTAAAAATAAACCTAAATCTAATTTAATGTAAGTCTACATATAACCTAATCTTTAACGTCTTTTAAAATAGTTTCCTACGACGTTATAACTCTCTTCTTCCTGTGTGTGTGCGCGTGTGTGGATGTGTGTGCCAATAAAAAGAGATAAATGGTATAACCTTTCTATCACCCATGCCAAGTATGATAGATTGATTATGCCATTTCTCTCTTGAATAATAGGTCTTCAGTTCAACTCCTCGTCGGCTAGATCTTTAGGTCTTTTAATTTTAATTAGTTTCCTACGACGCTCCCTTAGTTTCTCTTTCTTTCTCTCTCAATGTGTGTGCGTTTTTTTGGATCGTATGCATGTTTTCTTTCTCTTTTCCTCTCTCAATGTGTGCGTTTTTTGTTTATGCATGTTCTCTCTCTCTTTTCCTCTCTCAATGCGTACGTTTTCTGTTTATGCATGCTCTCTCTCTCTTTTTCTCTCTCAATGTGTGTGTGCATTCTTTGTTTATGTATGTGTGTGCGTTTTTGCACTCTCTCTCTCTCTCTCTCTCTCTCTCTCTCTCTCTCTCTCTCTCTCTCAAAAACACTATATGTGTGTGTGTATGTGTGTGTGTGTGAGAGAGAGAGCGAGGGAGAGAGAAAGAGAGGAAGGGAACATGAGAATGAGGAGAGGGAAGGAGCATACCTGTCTCTCCTTCCTCTCCTCGTGTGTGTGTGTGTGTGTGTGTGTGTGTGTGTGTGTGTGTGTGTAAAAGAAAAAGAGAGAGAGAGAGAGTGAGGGAGAGCGTTACCTGCTCTTTGCTTGAGGGCGTCGAAAAACTCAGATCTGAGATCTGAGTTTTTGGGCGCGCTCGGTTATTTTTTTTACCCCAGCTGGCGTCGCTATGAGCGTCGCTATAAGCGTCGCTATGAGCGTCGCAAATTTACAAAGAAATTTGCGACGCTCATAGCGACGCTTATAGCGACGCTCATAGCGACGCCGGGAATTTTTTTTTTGAGCATCGCTGTGTGAGCGTCGCTAATGTGAAGAGCCTCTTGTAGTGGATAACTCAAAATCGGTATAGAATTTGAAAAAAATTCCTTCTGCAAAGTTGTAGACCACATCAATTCTGAACCCTCTGCAGGGTAGTTTCTGCAAAATCGTTTTCAATTAGCAAAGAAATCAAAAACAAAAAGCGGAACATGATTTTCAGGCATGTACGCAGTCCGCGAACGATAACGAAGTTGTAGACCACATCGATTATGGTTGCTATCGCGGGTAGTTTCTCCAAAATAATTTTCAATTAGCAGAGAAATTAAAAAAAAAACGTACTGCTCTGATACCATGTTGAGAGAGAAAGAGAGCACAGAAATAGAACCCCAAAGTGTGTAGAATATACACATGTGATGATGTATATATAGAGGGGACCTAGGTGCCATATATAGAGAAGCCATATATAGAGAATCCATATATTGAGTAGCTTCATATATAAGCTCAACACTTGGTACTTTGAAAATGACAGTTTTACCTAAAAGTTTAATTTTTTCTTTTTACTGATATTTTATTAACATTTTTTGGTAATTTGATTTTAATTAGTGTATGTAATTTATTAATGTAGGTTGCTTGGGATGAGTTTGGCCCGTCCAATGAACCGGATAGATCACGGTGGTTGGCCGAGCGATTACCATGCCCATGCGTGCGGTGCGAATGTGCCATTGCTCGACTTCGACGGATATGCTTGAGCCATGTAGAAGATTATGGACTATGGGACGATCCTCGCAAGCGTGCACGGATGGAAACAAAAGATCCGCGAATTATAGCGGCTATTGACGTCACCACTCATTGGCGTGTGGTTGGTAGAGGAGGGTGGAAGAGCGCATGCGCCAGGAATCCATTAGAGAGGGAGGAAGCACATCAAATCAGCCAACTGCTGCTCCCTCTACGAGTGACCACATCCCATCTCCTTACGTGGATGCAGAAGACAACCATTTGCATAGAATGGTTGAGGATATCCTTGCACGAGAGGAGGAGCATGAACCAGAGTGTGCATGCGAAGAAGCTTCCGAAAGAACGAGGAGTGAGCTACTCGATTCGGCACACACCGCACTATATGATAAATACTCTTACTCCATTTTAAGGGCATCTCTCGAAGTCCTTAACCTTCAGGCGATGTTTGGATGGAGCAATGCTAGTGTCAATGTACTTTTGAGGTATGTATACAGACTGTGAAGGATGCTTGTGGAGTGCATAAATTAGCTTCTAATGTACTTTCTTCTTGTGATAGGTTGCTAGGAAAGATATTGCCAGCTAGCAATCACATGCCAGAGAATAGATGAAAAGCACGCAAAGTGGTGACTGCATTAGGGATGGATTATGATCACATTCATGCTTGCGTGAACGATTGTGTGCTCTTTCGTAATGAGCATGCCGATTGTGACACATGTCCATCGTGTGGGGATCCTAGGTTCAAAGAAGGAATGCAGAGCAACAGAATTCCACGTAAAGTTTTGAGGCATTTTTCATTCATCCCTCGCATCCAACACATGTTTAGATCGAAGGGTACAAGCAAGCTTTTGAGTTGGCATGCAAAAAATCGCTCCACAGATGGTATTATGAGAGTGCCAGCTGATTCACCAACGTGGAAGCACATAGAGGACACATGGCCAGAGTTCATGGATGAGCCTCATCACTTGAGGATTGGGTTAGCTAGTGATGGAGTGAATCCATTTGGGCACCGCTCTACTTCATGGAGCACTTGGCCGGTGGTGGTTGTAAACTACAATATTCCTCCTTGGGAGGCAACAAAAAAGGGAAACATTTTACTATCACTTCTCATTCTAGGAAAGCACAAGGTAAAAAACATGGATGTATATCTGCAGCCTCTTATTGATGAGCTTCAAGAACTATGGAGAGGCATAGATGTCATTGACATTTCATGCCCACCACGAGACCGCAAAACCGTCATCAATTGCATCCTCATGTGGACCATGCATGATTACCAAGGATTTGGAGAGGTATCTGGTAATTATGCACATGTTAATTGTACTCTTTGCTTTAGGTTTATCATATCATGTGTAACGTTTGTTTACCTCTTCGCAGGATTGGCAACATCAAGACATAGTGCGTGTCCCACTTGTGGCCCTTCCCTTGTGACAGAGAGACCTCCTCTTCTTGGGAAGGTGATCTATCCCAACAACCATCGCTTCCTACCTCCTTCACATCGTAGATATGCTCCCCCTATCAATGGAGTGCAGCCGTTCCATTGGAACATGGGTGATTGGGCGAAGCATTGGGAGGAGCATCATGGTACCTCACCTCCTCCCAATAGGTTGCCAAAGGGTATGTCGAGGTATACAATCTTCTTGTTGCTCCCCTATTGGGCTTCGTTGAAAATTCAGCACTTATTGGACCCTATGCATGTATTCAAAAATGTTGGGCAAGCTATATGGGATCACATAATTGGCAAGAAGGATTCATTGGGTGCTAGGGAAGATTTAAGAGCCATGAGACGTCTCCCCCCTTCAGCCATGCCCCACATGGGGGAGCGGGGAAAGATGATTCTCCCAAAAGCACCGTGGATAATGTCAAAGGTAGACCAAGAGCGGACAAAGAAAGTTATTTCATCCATCAGAACTCCAACGGGATATATGCGGTCACTCAAAGGTGCTTTCACAAAAACCAAAAAGGGTGGCTCCACTCAATTGTATGGATTGAAATCCCATGATTGACATAAAATCCTTCAGGTAAGAGTAGAACAGTTTGTGGTGTCTATGGGTCCTTATATATAGGTTGACATTCACTAAGATGTTTTATTGTTTGTAGTTTGTACTTCCCATAACTATTAGTGGTTATGGGGACACTGAGGGGAAGGTTGCAATATTCAAAGTGGGTGAGATTGTGAGGTAATGGGTTTTTTTCAAGTACTATATCATGTTGTGCATGCATGAACAATGGAATTTTTTTTCATCTACTATATTATTTGTGCCTTGTAGATTTGTGAGCTCCAAGGATATAGAAGTAGAAGCCATACCAGTAGCCCATCAGCTAGCAGTAGAGGCAGTGTGTTCTATTGAGGATGCATTCCCACGTACAATCCTTGTTAGCCAAATACACCTATTGCTTCACCTTGTTGAGGAGATTGTCATTTGTGGGGTGGTTCACTCTAGATGGATGTTCTTCTTGGAGAGATTCTTGAAGACTTTAAAGGATTTTGTTAGATTGAGGTCACAACCGAAGGTATGCAAAATCAATACAATATAGATAGCATCTATACGCTATGGAATTACTAATAAAAATATGTGGTTTTAATGTTTTCAGGAGAGCATGGCAGAAGGTTGGGTGGTGCAAGAGGCATTTGTGTATGTCTCACAGTATCTCATCACAGTGGATCCATCATTGCCTCGTCTGTGGAGTGAAGAAGAGGATCCTAGGAAGAACTCAACCATTCCCAGTGGAAAGGCTCACTCTCGGTCATGGATAGAGAGTTTCATGCCATAGTCAACAACTACTCTTTACTCAATGCCACTATCATGACCAAATGGGTCAATATGTACTTGGAAGCCCGCGCAGCTAGAGAAAGGGATAGAGATGCATGGAAGAGGTCCCATGGAGGTAGACATGCACCACCTTTTCCTAAAGAGCTTGCAAAATATCCTGATTTGATTCAAGTAGAGTGGATCCATAATGCCATGACCAATGCCAAAGCACAAGGAGAACAAATAATCCCTAAAGAATGGGAGTATGCGTGAGGATGCTTGCGCAAGGTGAGTGTGTATATGTTATGTATGCATGTATGCAAATCACTTAATGAAATGCGATGTAACCTCTTATGCATTGTGATTGTAGGGTCTCATTTTCAACTCCATTTGGTCCGAAGGCCGACATTTTCGCACCCGCAAGATAGATGAGCGTCGGACCACTAATGATTGTGGCATGATGGGAAACTTTGACACAACAACAAATGAGGTCAGATATTGTGGTACTATAGAGAGAATAATCAAAGTGGATTTCAGATCTTTTCACAAATTCCTCTTTGAGTGCCGATGGTTTGCGGGTGAGGTCAAAAGACATGAAAATGGGCTCATTATGGTGGATTCCAGCCAATTCCATCGGGGAAAAACTGAAAACTTGGTGTATCCTAGTAGTTGTGAGCACGTAATTTAGGCTATGTGCAATTAACTTAAATTAAAAATTTAATATATGTATATCAGCTTATTCTTTGTGTGTGACGTACAGGTCTTTTATGTGCCATGTATATATCAAAGAAGACTTTGGTATGTCATTCTAGTCACGCCGCAGGGTAGATCTATCTTTGCAGAGACGGACATTGAGCCAGTAATTGATCTCATCATACCATCACCACAAGATTCAGAGGAAGATGTAGTAGAAGTTGAAGAAGGTCAGTCAAGCCTTGCAAATATTCATCTTGAGGAGGAAGAAGAGGGAGAAAGCGATGATTCTATAGGAGGTGATGGAGAGGAGGAAGAATCTCTAAACTTGTTTATTGATTTGAATACTATGGGTCTAAATATGGATCCTAGTGCTTGTAGAGATCTTATACAAGATGAGAATTAATAAAACTCTCCATTCTTTCACTTGGTGTAGTATATGATTAATTTGCAAATGTTTCGTTATGTGCTTATGAATAGTATTTGTAATGGTTTTGTTGTGAGTTCAATGATTTATGTATAGAATTTTTAGAGTGAAAGAGAGATTAAGTGAAGTGAGCAGGCATTCTGGAGAGTGTAGGAGTTGTAGTGTGTAAATACATTTTGAGTTGTATTGGATTTAAATGGAAACCCGCGGGAGAGGGAGGGGGAAGGGGGTCTATGGCCTTAGCGGTAATGAACGCTACAGTATTAGTGGAAATGCACGTGGTAATACCTGCGGTAAAATCTCGCTTGAACATCAAAAGGGTTTCTCTCTCCTGAATTCCTCTGTGCGGTAATGGCCCGCGGTAAACACCACGATCTCTCATAGTGCACATGGAAGAAAAAAAGACGGCCCAACAGATAGTGCCGAAATTTCTTCACTGAGTAAATCATCCCTAAACATTTCCTTTCCGTTACTGAATAATTTCTTTCTACGAATGATAATCGTTTGGCATAATAGACAGGTCGGAACCATCCTTGACTCTGTTCCTGCATCAACACACTGCCAATAGCTCAATCCGAAGCATCCACAAATACATGAAAATCCTGACCCCAATTCGGTGCAAGCATAATCGGAGCTTTGGATAGCTGAAGTTTTAATCTCCGAAAAGCCAAGTCACATTCCTGTGTCCATTCAAAATCTATAGCATGAGCTTCCTGAGTAATCAGGATTGCCAAATGCGCGACAAACCGCAAATTCCTCCCATGCCAACGGGCTTGACCCAAGAAAATCTGGCACTGTTTCTGGTTCCGCGGTGGAGGCGCTTCACTGATTGCGGAAATTTTTTCCGGATCCACGGAAATACCATCTTCAAAAATTATATGCCCCAATAGCCTGCCACTACGAACAGCAAATGCACACTTTAAAGGATTCAAACTGAATTTTACCTCTCTGCATTTCATAAAGCATAACCGTAATTGCTTCAAATGCTCCAATTGTGCTCGAAAAACACCAAGGTCATCCAGAAAAATTCTCATTAAAATCTGTCAAATAAGGACCAAAAATTTGGAACATATCCCTTTGAAAAGTGGAAGGTGCATTCTGCAATCCGAACCACATCACTGTGCAGGCAAACACACCCCATGCGGTAATAAAAGTTGTTTTTGGCTGGTCCCGCAATCCCATACGGATTTGATTATATCCACTAAATCCATCCAAAAAAGTAAACATCTCATGTCCTGCTACATCATCCAAAATGGAATCCAAAAATAGAAGAGAAAAAGGATCTGGAACAGAAGCTGCATTCAATTTCCGGTAATCCACACAAATTTGGATTTGCTTGTTTTTCTTTGGTATGACCACAATTGGAGAAATCCACTCCGGATTATCAATAGGGGTAATAAAACCCACTTCCAACAGGCGATCAATTTCCATCTTAACTTGCTTTGCCACATTCGGATTCATCCTGTATGAGTGTTGCTTCACTGGCACCGCATCCGGTTTCAGATTTATCGTATGCTGATAAAACTTAGGATCCAATCCCTGCATATCCGTATATTCCCATGCGAAAACATCCTTACACTCTGTCAGTAACTTGATCAAGTCATCTCTAAAACTTGCCTCCAGTTTCTTATTAATATATCTGGGTCGCGACTCCGCTTGCTCCCCCAGAAAGACCCTCTCTAGTTCATCTTCTTTAACCCTCAAACGCACGTTCTTGTTGAAGAATGTCCTCCAGTGATTCAGGACTTGGAAGCACCTGTTGTTGCTCCCCTATTCCTGCTGGAATTCCTGAAATCCCCACCGCATTCCCTTTCGGAATCAGAGAAATATCCGTAAGATATAAAGAAACCAAATCCGGATTAGCTTTTAGAAATTGTTCCTTCATCCTCTTCGAATCCTTCCACCATATTGACTGTTTCTGCTATCACCGGCCATGCTGCATGAACTAGTTGCCGGCATGTTCCCAACATCACCCGCACTTTTCTTCTACCCTTCTTTACTGTAAGCATATTTGCTTCCCAATTATGCTTTACCCGCGCTTGTTGTAATGAGGGTCTCCCCAAGATAATTTGATAATCCTGATTATGATCTTCAATATTCAAGACTACTAAGGAAACAACAAAGGATAAGCCCGCCACATCCAAAACAATGCCCCGAAGTAAACCCATTGGTTGCACTCTTCTTTGATCTGCCATGCGGACTACAAAGGGTACATGCTCCCAATCACTGAGGCCAAAACGCTCACAAGCTGCTTGCGTAATAATGTTTACTCCCGCTCCTCCATCCAATAGTACCTTGTCAATGTATGTTCCATGGTATCTAACTGAAAGCTCCGGAATGCGGGTATCCGTGATCCTATTCCCTGGCAACGGAGCTGAATCATCCTCCTCACTTTCAACATTCCCAAAGGCAACTTCCCTCAGCTCAGTGGTTGTTTGTCGCAGCAATGCATTATGGAAATTCGGGACCAGTTTTAGCAACAATGAACCCAAAGGTACTTGTATTGGTGACGTGAGGACCTCTTTCCAAACTGAATTCCAATCCTCCTGGTCTTTAATATCATCCTTATTTCTAGCTTTTCCTTCCTTTATTTCCAGGTCCACAGTCGATGGTCTTACTGACTGTTGAGATGTCGAGCTCTACACCTTGAGCTGGCATCCACTACGGGTCTTGGCCGCTTACGGCATTTACTCACTGGCGCGTTAGGTGACCGACACGGAGGATCTCTGCCAGTGATTCTACAGCTAGACTACACTTATAGTGCCAGCCTAGTACGCTTCTAGTGAGTTCACACTTAGTGACCGCATGTACATATGTGCTATTTTTCAGCTTTAGCACTTAGTCATTTTGTACTCTCTTTTCTGTAAAGAAGAAGAAGAAGCTTTCCATCTCTGTGTGCTTTGTGCTTGTCTTGTGTAGCTCTCTTGCATCCTCATTCTTTACATGGTATCAGAGCCTGGTGCAGGCAAGAGAGGCTAAGAGAGCAAGAGCATCACAATCCCTTCGTTCGCAATCCACGACCAGATGCCGAAGGCGCCTCGCGCAGCGGAAAAAAATTTAGGGGTTTTTCGCACAAGTTTCTGAACAGGTCTCCAAAGTGCAGTATACAGAGATTTACTGTACAAGTATAGTGGTTGTATGTACGATTGATTGTGGACACTCGTTGAGTGTAGAAAGCGTTACAAGAACCACGATAGCAAGTTCAGCAGATTTGCAGGTTTTTGCAGATTGCAGCTATTTTGTCTTAGTGCTTCAAGATGTCTGACGGTTTCAGTCAGATTGTTACTGAGAAGCTTGAGAAAAATAACTACCCTGCATGGAAGTTCAGAATAACAAATTTCCTAAAAGGAAAAGGTTATTGGGACTATGTAGAAGGAGACAAAGAAAAGGATCCAGAGATTCCCGAGGCAAATGCTACAGCAGAACAAAGGAAAGCTTTGAGGGACTGGCAACAAGGCCAGAGCAAAGTGATGTATTGGCTTTCTATGAGCATCACAGATGGCATGATGGGCTATCTACAGGATGCTGAAACCCCCGCCATTGCATGGAAAAACTTAGGCAGAGTGTTCGAGGTGAACACCAAGGCCAGGAAGCTTCAACTAAAGTCGAAGCTAAATTAGGTTAAGAGGAACAACCTCTCCATCAATGATTATGCTTTGAAGATCAAGAGTATCATTGAGGCTCTTGGATCTATTAAAGTCTCAGTGGAAGACGATGACATTGTCCGTGCATGCTTGGATGTTCTAGGAGATGAGTATGTACATTTTAGGTCTTCCATGAATACAAGAGACGACATCCCCGTGTTCCAAGATTTGATTTCTATGCTTATTCTTGAGGAGAAGAACCTTGACACATCTTCTTCTCATGGCAGAAATAATTCTTAACAGGCCTTCTATTCTAACTCCAACAGAGGTAGAGGTAGAGGTCGTGGTCGAGGCCCAAGGGGTTGCAGGGGCCAATTTCTGGAAGGTCAATCAAATCAAAACAATACAGGTGGAAGGGGAAACCAGTCTCAAGGCAGGGGGAGTCAAAGAGGTCGTGGTGCAGGATCAAGCAGGCAGCAACATACTCCAGATAGTAGAGAATGTTGGACTTGTGGTGAAAGAGGTCACATGTCACGTGACTGTCCAAAGGGAAAAGCAAGTAGAAAGAGAGAACAGGGCAACTATGCATCTACTAGCAGAGATGCAGATGACAGGAAAAACGAGCGCATGTTTCTTATGCAACATGTAATGAATACAATGACTGCAGAGAATTCCATCCAAGATGATGTTTGGTATGTGGATTCAGGTGCCTCTAATCACATGACGTCTCGTGGAGAGTGGTTTAGAGATATGCGCAAACCAGATGTGTCAGGCTATGTGCAGACAGGAGATGACACAACTCACCCCATTGCTCATGTAGGGGACATACCTCTAAATACGAAGAGCGGGAAATCAAAGTACTTAGCAGATGTACTTCATGTCCCAAACATTACAAAGAATCTTGTTTCTGTTGGACAAATGGTTGAGCAGGGTTTGCAGGTTCGCTTCAATCCAAATGGCTGTTATGTAGAAGATTTCTAGAATGGATGTAAGCTGATCACAGAGGGCAAATGTGTGGGCAAAATGTTTACGCTGAATGTAGACATGCGTGAGGTAAAAGCTGCATTATTTGCACAGGGCACAGGTGTTGTGGCTGATGTTGACATTTGGCACAAACGCATTGGCCATGTCAATGAGCAGAGATTGTGCAGCATGCAATCAAAACAGATTGTAAAAGGTTTGCCATAATTCAAGGTGGATGATATGCATAAAGTGTGTGCAGCATGCCAGTTTGGAAAACAATCAAAGGGCTCATTTCCACATGAGCGCAATGTATGTAAAAAGCCACTTGAGGTGGTGCACACAGATGTTTGGGGTCCAACCGATACTGCAAGTATACATGGTTGCAGGTATTATGTCTCTTTCATTGATGACCATACAAGGAAAGTATGGGTCTACTTCATGCGTAACAAAAGTGAAGTGTTTGGTCACTTTCAAGACTTCAAAGTCATGATTGAGAAGGAGACAGATATGCAAATCAAGACATTGAGGTCAGATGGAGGGGGAGAGTACTTCTCCAATGATTTTTCAGATTTTCTGCGAATGCATGGTATACACAGGCAGTTTACATGCAGATATACTCCACAGCAGAATGGGGTCGCAGAAAGGAAAAACAGGCACATTGCAGAGGTTGCACGTGCATTGATGAATGAGAAGAACATGCCTCATCATTTCTGGGCTGAAGTTGTAAATACAGCTGTGTACATTATGAACAGGACACCTACAGCTGCGGTGCATGATGTAACACCTGAGGAAAAGTTTACAGGTACAAAGCCTAATTTGGCACACTTGAAAGTGTTTGGCTGCATAGCTTACGTGCATGTACCAGATGAGTTGCGTAGGAAATTGGATCCTAAAGCAGAGAAATGTATTCTTGTGGGATATTCCCTTGAACAAAAGGGGTACAGGTGCTACAATCCTACTACACGAGAATTACGAGTGAGCAGAGATGTAGTCTTTGATGAGATGAGCAGCTGGTACAGTAATGCACATGGCACTATTGGGGCTGATGTAAAAGATGATGCGGTTGTACAAAATGTGAGGCCACAATCACAGGTTTTGAGTGGACCACAAGAGTCCTCTTCTCGTGGCTCTGTTGAGAAACCATGGAATGGTAGACTACGTACGCAGGTTACTCCACCAACAGGTACAAGGAATGTATCACGAAAAGGAAAGGAAAAGGTTGATGAACCTCCCTTTATGGTTGATGCATCATCAGGTTTTTCACATGTAGACATGGATTCAGATGGTTCTGAACAAAGTCTTGATGAGGAATTTGGAATTCCGGCTGTCAGGACACCTGGTGTAAGGAAAGTACAAGAAGATGCTAGAGGGCAAAGGAGTGACCCAGGACCGCGCAGATCTAATAGAGTCAGAAATCCAGTTCAAAAATTGACTTATGATGGGTATCTAGCGCATCACAAAGCCTACATGGCTAAGGTGATACAGGATGTGGAGCCCACATGTTTTGAGGATGCAGTTGGAAATGTGCATTGGGATGATGCAATGAATGAAGAGATGGCTGCATTGGAAGCAAATGACACATGGGAGTTGGTGCCATTGCCAAGTGGCAAGAAAGCTATTGGCTGTAAATGGGTGTATAAAACCAAGCATAAGGCTGATGGTAACATTGAGCATCACAAGGCAAGGCTGGTCGCAAAGGGTTATGCACAGACGTATGGCATAGACTATGAGGAGACCTTTGCTCCAGTGGCAAAGATGACGACTGTGAGAGCTGTCACAGCACTGGCTGCATCTAGAGGATGGATTATGCATCAAATGGATGTAAAGAATGCTTTCTTGAATGGTGAGTTGCAAGAGGAAGTGTATATGGATCAGCCACCTAGTTATGTCGATCCAGGTTACCCAGATTATGTATGCAGACTTCTCAAAGCTTTGTATGGTTTGAAGCACTGGGCCTCTAGAGCATGGTATGACAGGATTGCCAAGTATCTTGTCAGTATTGGTTTTAGGAGAGCTCATGCTGATCATTCACTCTATGTACGTGAGAGTGATGTGGGGATTGTGGTCATTACCATATATGTAGATGACCTTATTATTGTTGGTGACAATGCTATGGAGATTGACCATGTGAAGGGTCTTCTCAAACAGGAGTTTGAAATGAAAGATTTAGGCGAGTTGCGCTACTTTCTTGGCATTGAAGTGATCAGGACTCCAGAGGGTGTATGGCTATCACAGAGATAGTATGCTTTGGACATGTTGTCAAAGTATGGTATGGCTGATTGTAAGCCAATTTCTATTCCCTTGGATGTGAATGCAAAGCTGAGTGCAGAGAAGGGTGATGTTGTTGAGGATGTCAACATGTACAGGAAGATTGTGGGTAGTTTAATCTACTTGACTATCACGAGGCCAGACTTGAGCTACATAGTAGGCTTGGAGAGTCATTTCATGCAACTTCCGAGGAAGCCACATTTGGATGGAGTACGACGCACACTTAGGTATGTGCAAGGTACTCTTGACTACGCATTGTTCTATGCAGCAGATGCACCATTAGCATTGTATGGGTATACAAATGCAAATTGGGCAGGTAGCATTGTTGATAGGAGATCTACGAGTGGCTTCATGTTCTCTTTTGGGAGTGCTGCTGTTACTTGGAGCAGCAAAAAGTAGCCTACGGTTGCTTTATCGAGCACAGAGGCCGAGTACAGAGGTGCAGCAGTTGCGGCGTGCGAGGTAGCTTGGCTACGCACATTACTTGAGGACTTGGGAGTGCAGGTGGACCAGCAGATTTTCATCCATTGTGACAACCTCAGCAGCATGCAGTTGGCTAGGAACCTAGTGTTCCATGCCAGGACCAAACAGATAGAGGTCCATTACCACTATGTTCGAGAGCGAGTGTTGGCGGGCGACATCGACTTGGTCTACGTCAGCACAGAGGAGCAGATAGCGGATATCTTTACCAAGGCCCTCGGAGCTGAGAAGCTTCGAAGTTTCCGGACTATGCTTGGACTCTGCGACATGCAGAGCTCGAGGGGGAGTGTTGAGATGTCGAGCTCTACACCTTGAGCTGGCATCCACTATGGGTCTTGGCCGCTTACGGCATTTACTCACTGGCGCGTTAGGTGACCGACACGGATGATCTCTGCGAGTGATTCTACAGCTGGACTACACTTATAGTGCCAGCCTAGTACGCTTCTAGTGAGTTCACACTTAGTGACCGCATGTACATATGTGTTATTTTTCAGCTTTAGCACTTAGTCATTTTGTACTCTCTTTTCTGTAAAGAAGAAGAAGAAGCTTTCCATCTCTGTGTGCTTTGTGCTTGTCTTGTGTAGCTCTCTTGCATCCTCATTCTTTACACTGACTTCACTGGTGGTGCGGATTGTGGCAACCAGGACATAGTCTTTTTCCACACTTCTTCCTGAGCTGTCCAATCCGGAATCTTCACATTGGTAATTGGAACCACATTTTTACCTGATCGCATGATTAATGGAACAAGTGGATCAAAATCCTCCAGTCCTTCAATCTGAACCATAGCCACACTAGGCTGTTTCCCTACAGCGCGTTTCTGCTTCTTCCTATCGTATTCCATAGCTTCAATACATTCGGATCGCCAGTGTCCATCCCCCAAACAGAATAGGCATTTCTTGGGGCGATTAGGATCTCGGCCACCTCTTCCGCGACCTCGTCCTCCCCCTTGACCCCGTCCTCCTGCTTGACCTTGCATAGGCGTCTCTGATGTATGAGCATGAGCCATCGCCACAGCAGGCTCTTGTCCCTGCCCTATCTGTGGTTTTTGCCAGGTAGAAGAGTCCCCTTGACTCCGACGACCCCGGAAATTGAAATAACATTCCACTGTATTATGAGTATTGGTCGTGCAAATCGCACACCACTTCTGATTCATTGCGCACTCCTGCGCAGCATGGCCCGGATTCTGACATTTGGTACACCATAGTTCCTTCAGACTTTTAGCCACCGCAGCCAATTTCGACGATCCGGATGAAACACCTTTCCCGTGATGCTGGGATTTTTTCCGCGGTGTCTCTTCCGATTCTTTTCCCGAGTCGCTATTGCCTGAGTCCGAGGAATCTGATACTGCGGATTGCGACTCCGAACTATCATTGCCACTGTCTTGCGACTTCCGATGAGATTTCTTCCTGTCTTTTTTCTTTGATTTCTTTGGAGATTCCGTATCCTCTAAATCCTCTCCTGCTACTACAGCCCTAGCAATTACATTATCCAGTGGAGTAGTTACCTTATCCACTGTTGCCATAGCCGTTCTGAGATCCTTGTTGAGCCCCCGCAAAAAATAATCATTCAGCACTTCGGCTGCCGGCCTTTGTGCGTGAGGTACCCTCTGCAAAAGCATCCGAAATTTTGCAGCGTAATCCTCCACTGGCAATGACTTCTCCCGGAGCGTTCGAAGCTTTTCCAAATATTGAGGGACTGTCTTTTCCATTCGAAACCTTCGTAAAAACGCTATGGATCCGTCAGCATACGTCTGAAAATGATCATGAGGGTATTCCGACAACCATTTCGTAGCATAGAAAACAACGTTTTTCTGTTAGAATATTGTTTCGATGTTCAATAGCATATGCTCTACTACAATATATGTCAAATCGACGCTTATAGTCCATATGAGTGGGATGATTATATCGTCCACAATATTTACAAGAAGAGGAAGAATCTCTAGATAAACTGGCTTTTTAGTAGTAGTATTGTGTTCTTCATCACATTGACGTGCCCAACAAGCATCTTCAGTATGGCCATTTCTGTTGCGTTAAGACCATTGATTATTAGGGAATTTTAGACGAGAAAAAATATTATCGCGACGACCACCTCTGCAATTTTCTCATTGTAATGGACGCCTTCGAGTATAAAAAGCACTTTCCATCTGTTGTGACAGATTCTCCTCTTGTGAAATCATAGACAAATCATGACCAGCATTACATCGTTCTTGACGTTGAGAGTATTCAATTAAAGACATGCAAGTTTGGTCAAAATCGAGACCATCTTTATTAGAAAGAATGGTGACAATGTTATTATAAGAAGAGTCCTTCACCGTGTCAAGAAGAACTGTAATCAATTGTTTTTGTGGAATAGGATCATCGGCAACAGCAAGTTGATTGATAATGGATTTGAAAGACTCAATATGTATTGTCATGCCAGTACCAACTTCATATGGTAACTTGTTAAGCGAACCTCTCAAATAAAGTATTTCTGTAACAGATTTCTTTGAAAGTTTGCAATAAGGTACTTCCATACGTCATGTGAAGTAGGCAGTTCATACACATCAATCCAAATAGAATCAATAAGAGCGAAAAGAATATACTGACAAGCTGTTTTATCACGTCATTGCCAATCTGTATACGCAACATGCCAATCTTCAAATACAGGTCCTTTAGTGATAAGCATGTTTTCATGATCCGTATCAACAGGTTGAGGCTGACCTACGTGATTTCCAAGGACAATATTAGAGAGTTCAATGCCTTCAAGAATTAAAAACATCTTTGCTTTCCAACCTGGAGATCCTTGGCCTTGTAAAGGAGGCACATAACACTGGCCAGAAGGAAAATCGTTGACGAGAATAGTCATAGCCATATCTGGTTGTGAGAAGACGTATAAAATAATATTGCAGAATTCTGCACACCATATATAGTGAAGACTGCACTTGAGTACCAGAGAAATATGACCATTGTGTTCTGTCAATGATAAACGCAAGAAGGACGCTCAATAAACGTCAAAATATGTGAGAGACGTCACCAAAAAAAGCATGGAAAAGGTGATGTTAATAATAAAAGAGTCCTCAAAACAGAGTGACGTGAGACGCGACGTGAGACTCAAGATTGACGGCCGCAATATGGATAAACAAAAGATAAATTCACTTGAAAAGGTTGACGCTAAAATTAGAAAAACGATCGCGGGTGCTTTATGAAGATGCACGAAGGATGAAACCTGCGGCAAGCTCGATTGTAGTAAAAACAACATAACTTTTTGTTGGGAAGTCCGATTGATGCAAACCTAGAACTCAAATCGAAGAGCTCGAGGAGACACACAAGTTGTGGATGAAAAAAGTAATTGCACTATGCTTTTTCGTGCTTTTTTGTTTCTCCAAATTTTGAGCAGAAGACACCCAAAAATTGAGACGAAGTTCAGGGTGTCAAAAGATAAATCAACAGGAAAACGTAACCAACGATTCACTATATAGATTAGCAATAAATGCCACACAAAATACTAATCATATTCTTTTTCACACAAAACAATCATACTTAACAAGAATCAATCCTAAAAAATAAGATTTGTAGAAATATTGAATCTTACATGCGAATCGCATACACATACTTTGTTTTGTCACCATGAATTGAATCGGCGTGTGATCGTTACCGCTCTAATACCATGTTGAAATGTTGAGAGAAAGAGAGAGACGAGCCAAGAGGCACACCATGTACGCTCCCAAAGACTGATTCATATTGAAGACAAGATAAAAATATATAGGTGAGACCAAGTTGAGTAGAGTGAGATGCTATATATAGCTCCAACAGTTTCAACATGCAGCTTTTCCTCATGGTAAGCAAAATCCAACTAGGGAGACAACCTTTCTACTTGAATTGTTTTGTTATAGCGTATGTGATTAGCATATCCTCTAGCACAAGATTAACACTTGTAAACTGGCAATACTAAGTGACTAGAAATAATGAGCTATGTCTCCTTATTGTTTATAGATAGTCTCCGCAAAAGGACTTTTAACACTAGAATGGTAACAGGACACTTTTATGTCCTTGGACACTTTTGTGTCCTGTTAAGTGACCATTTTGCTTGAATTATTTGAAGAGTATGAAAATGAATTTCTAGGTGCTATATATCCACAAAGTTGCCTTATGAGCTGAAAAAAACTTAGCATTTGTTTTGGAGTATCGATCTCACCATTAACCTTACTCTTGCAAAACATTTTTGAACCTAAACTGTGTGAAAAAACGGGTCCTGTTTTTGGCTTTTTTTCAAATTTTGACAACTATACCGCTCTAAAGTTCATGTTTGTGAGGTTTAGATGGCTAGAGGTTAGGCCTTCATAGTTCTCAACATGTTTTGATGCTTGTAGGGAGAGCTAAGTGTTGAAACTGAAAGTTATGACCAATTTACAAGAATTGCATAATCTTGTTTTTTGGCCAAAATTAGCACTTTTATGATTTTTTTGGTGGCTTTCTTCATATCCAAATTCAATTTTGATTGTGTAAGTGTAATGTATAACATAAAGCTAATCTTCCTTGAGTTTTGGGGGACCTAATATGCTATATAGCATAGTATATGATGATGGTTGAGTTTTTTGATTGCTGAAGAATACGATAAATTTTAGAGTAGCAAGTATAACTTTCTCAATATTGCTAGTTTCTTAGGCCAATTGTGTGTATTTTGTAGGTAGTAACCATATCTAATCATAGGCTACAAACTTGGCTAGATATTGAGTAGTTTCTATGGGTTTCTAGAGGTCATAATGCTAAACCCAAGCTTTTTCATGTTTGCTGTATTTAGCACTTTATCATTGCCCCCAAGGTTCCAATTGTAAGAGATCCATTATCCTTTTGACATGCTCCATGGCTCCTTTTGAATCCAAAGGCCCAAAGGGAACTAAGAAAACATGTATATAGTATCTGTATTGAGCGTGACTATAGAAACTTTGATGATAGGTCCGCAGAATGGCAAAAATGCAACTTTTTTGTACCTATTTTTTTTGGCCAAAAAAAATTTAGTGAGATAAAAGCAACCATATGTTTTGGTCACCAACCCATTGCAGTTAACGGGGCATTTTATCTCATGTCCTACAAAAATCCCCTTTCTTATTTATATGCAATCAACCGTAAGAAATTGATGTTTTGGGCAAAATGCATTGGTCCATCAACTTTGGAGGCTTGTAGTGACCAAGGGATCAGAAAAATTACAAGTTTCTCATTTTTTCCATTTGTAGTAGTTATTGAACTATAAGCTCGTGAAAGGATTTTTCAAAATGAGTGGATCTACTATGGTTTTGGAATTTTTTCCCAAAACCCTGAAAGGACACTTTTATGTCCTGTTAGGTTACCATTCTAGTGTTAATGATCTGAAAAGACCGATACACTCTATAAAACAATCACTTCAAGCCCATACATTCACTTCCTCCCTGGTCCTCCATCTGCAATTGCCCAATCCAGTACAAATTTGCAAACACCTCTAGTTTTGAACTTTATTAACTTGCAATGTGTAGCTCTTTGTGATGTGCCATCTAGATCTTCTCCTCCAACACCTCAAGCTCTTCATTTTCAGGAAAAACCCCTGTACCTTGAACCTCTGTCACCTGTAAACCTATGAGGCCCTTCTTGGAGTCCTTTTTGGCCTATAAACCTCATATGCCATACACAATCACTCCTACCTATCTGCCCAGGGTCTTAGTAGCTGCTCTAGCCCTTTTTCATGCACCTACTAGCATGGACATACCTGCTTGTACCACTTTCTATGGTCGACACACTTTGGGTGCACCATCATTTCCCACCCCCTAGTTGAAAATTTATGTTCAAACACAACCATGCTCTATTCTTCTATCAACTACAAATCTAGCACACACTATTAGAAAACCAAAACCATATGTATAATTTTTTGTTATGTCTTACTGCCAAACCTTTAAGTGGGGTGCGCCCCTCCCCTGCATTACATAGTTTTTGCCTGCATCAAAAACCTACCATTGGTTCTTTCCATCCACCTATAGATCCACCCCATAGTGTCGCACCCCGGCACATCGACCATCATACTAATAGGCCACCGATGGCATGTCTTCAGCACTTCAAACATCGAGCTCCATCCAAGCATCTTCAAATAGATCACCGTCATGCACACCATCTCGCTCAACAAGCACATTAAAAAACATGTCTCACAACATACCTGACTCTCCCTCCCAACCAAAAAAAGTGGAGGCCTCAATTATGACCCATGTACCTGTTCAATCACCAATTGCACGATTGTCTCTATCATCATACCCATCAACTTGCACTCACATACCTCTTTAGCAAACACACCTACCGCCTAGGATTCTTCTTTCTCCACCATAGGTCCCGTCCACTACACTAGAAGCACCAAAATCTTTTGCTCCACACTCACTTCTTCATTAGCAATGCACTTGATCTCAACACCATCAAGTCCTTTCCCTTCAATCAGTAAATCTTTAAAGTTGTTCAATGCCGCCTAATTGTCAACTTCAGCTGCTTGCACCTCAATCACCTCTTCTATCTCACTACATCATGATGTACCAAAGTGGAAAGAAAATCTTCCCACACTGCATCATCTTGGTCCTCATCTATAGGCAAGGACAGATCCCCTTGGAATTCATCAAGCATACCGGCTTGTACCTTCCCTGATCTTCACACATATCCACCGTATCTCCAAGCACTTACAAAGGACTGAACTATTCATACCTTGGATGGGTTGTCTCTGTCTCCGAGCTTGTATATGCATCCATAGAGCTATTATCACATGGCACATCCTCATCCCTGGTCTCAGGCTTGAGAATCTCCTCCAGCTTCATAGCTTTGACTTCATCTTCAAACCGCACCATCTGCTCTCTAGAATTATTCAAAGGAAAATGAGCATCCATACCCTGGTTAGGCAACACTTCTCTTTCCAACACTTCTCTTCAAACCGCACCATCTGCTTTCTTTGGCATTCTATAGCATGGGAATTACCGCATCTCTCTGTAGCCACAAGACCCTTGGTTCTTCTTATACCTGTACTTCCCTTTGGACCACTTTTTCTCTGGCATTCTATAGCATGGGAATAACCCCATCTCTCTGTAGCCACAAGACCCTTGGTTCTTCTTATACCTGTACTTCCCTTTGCACCACTTTTTGCTCAACTCTCATCAATTCAATCTGCTTCGGCACCACTGCATTTGGAAAACTCTGCCTTGCCTATCATTTCTTCAATATCTTCTTAGTTCGCCCTTTTGCTAGAGCCACCGCTTCATCATATGACACCGGGCCATCAACCTCCACCTTGTCTCGCACTCCTTTATGCAAGTAGTCCAAAAAAAATCTCATTTTAAGATAATCCACATTTTTAATAGCAGTTACCTTGATCATTTTCATCCAGAGGGATTTGAACCCCCATGTGAACAATTGAAAGTCTGCTTCCAAACTGTGCTTGAAGCCATCCAGCTTTTTGTTTACCTCGTCCAGCCGCACAACATGTGCTACAAACTTTCTCCAAAAATCCACTTCTAGTGCTTGATGATTGGTCCTCACTTTGTCAAGTAGTCCACAGGGATTTCAAAATGACGTGATCACACTATAATTTTAGGTTAATAACAATAGAAATGCAAAATAACAAATATTTTTTAAATTGACATTCATCTTTTTTGACCTCCAGGGAGACCTGGAGACCGGCTCGTAGCCCGCCGGGCTAGTGAGTCTTCCCGCCGGTCATGCCGGGTAAAGCTATTTGCCCGTCAGGCCCGCTGTAGCTCAGTATGCTATCTCTTCTTTCAAGTATTATTCAAACCAAACATTAGTGTTATAATCAATATCACACACAAGCGTAGTAGTGAAGCCTGAAGAGAATAAAACTCAATCTACTCAAACATGAGCAAGCAAATACAACGGTGAATCAAATATGTGATCAGTCCAACCCAAAAGTAGAGATATCGACCCAAAGATTCACCTTCCTACCTCCTTTCATGAATCAGTCTAGTCCAAAAAATAACTAATGACCCATGATTGGAGCTCTAATCGGAATAGCAAGCAAATACAGCGGTGAATCAAACATGTGATCAGTCCATCCCAAAAGTAGAGATATCGACCCAAAGATTCACCTTTCTACCTCCTTTCATGAATCAGTCCAGTCCAAAAAAGAACTAATGACCCATGATTGGAGCTCTAATCGGAATAGCAAGCAAATACGGTGAATCAAACATGTAATCAGTCCATCCCAAAAGTAGAGATATCGACCCAAAGATTCACCTTTCTATCTCTTTTCAAGAATCAGTTCAGTCCAAAAAAGAACTAATGACCCATGATAGAAGTTCTAATCAATTTAGCAAATATAACGGTGAACCAAACATGAGATCAATCCATCCCAAATGTAGAGATACCGACCCAAAGATTCACCTTTCTACCTCCTTTCAAGAATCAGTTCAGTCCAAAAAAGAACTAATGATCCATGAACAGAGTTACATTAAGTTTTAAATTTTTTAAAAGACTATTCATTTTTTTACCTTTAGTTTTTCTTCTAAATTTTAAAGGATGACCAAATTTAGAGGAAGAGGTGATGTGATGTGATGTGATGTGAAGGGTTATATAGAGCCGCCAAATATGGAGGGGGTACACGATGGGCCCGGCGGGATTCTTGCTTGTCCCGCCGGGCCCGCCGGGTTTAATATGAAACCCGACGGGCCTGCCGGGATTGTTGGTTGTCCCGCCGGTTCTACGTTTTCTACCGGTTTTTGTAGGTCATGACATTGGATATGTTATTAACATGAAAAAAATAGTGATAATAACAACAATAATTAACATTTAACAAAATGAGTCATCGCGTAATTAAAATCCCTGGTAGTCCATCAAACCACAGCTTTGCTTTTCCATGTACCAAGAGCAGGAATACTTGCATCGCATTGTCTTCTCTTCAGATGCTACTTTCTATCATGAACAATCCGTACAATCTTGTATCCATACCTCCATGTTTTCAACCCCAATAAAAATGGGTATCGTGACTAAACCATGTTTTAGTAACATTTGCTCTTCAAGTCTTGTACCTTCTACATTGACCAAACCACCACTTCAACTTTGACCAAGAGCATCAAACAGCTCCTCAATGGGGGCACCAGAAGATGGGAAGGAGGAAAGGGGACCACACTCGGCACACAATCAACATACCTCTGTATAACCCATGATATACACATCACCCCTAACCACTAGAGTTCACCTTCAAAACTGACACGCCTCATAGGAAAACCGTTGTTTGCACACGATCGTATGTACACACTCAATGTGACAACACAAATAGAGCCAAATCATTCCACACAACTTGATTCAAAACCTTCACCACACACACAAACTCTTTGATTCCATTTGCGCACAACAAACCATGGTGGGGGGGGGGGCACAACTACCAACACACACCCAAAAACACGTGCAAATAGCAGAAAAGAGAAGGGGAAAGGGAGAATCGACTCAAAATGCACAACAATGATGGATCCTTTTCAAAAAACCTGACCACAAACACAATGCTCCAAGCCGGCACATTCTTGGCGAGATCAAACCTAGATCGACACCCAATGGCGGAGCCAAACCAGACTGAAAGCCAAACTCGCAAAAATCCCTTGAAATGGTGTGTGAACCTCTCATTAGAGGGACTTTACAAAGCATTAAAAAAAAAAACATTGTGGTTTTTTACTTGATTCTACTGCTCAATTAGAGCCCTTTTTGGCAATTTCATACATTACACACAAGTGGCTTGCTCCATTTGGTATCCTTTGCATGTCCCGACCCTTGGCAGGCTTTCCAATTTCCATCTCTATGAGAACCGCCCCTTGGGCTCCTCAGGATCTCTTCTTCCAATGACCAAATGGAACCAACCTTGAGAGGGGCAATGAAAGCACTCCAACTTCATTCGCACGTATCTTGCCAATGTGGACTCTGATTGACACACGTCACTTCTTGTGTCCTTCACATATTGAGTTCTTCACATACAAACCTTGATAAGATTGCAAAAACCTGAGACAACACACCAACCAAAGTGACCCAACTGGCACAAATGGGCCCTGTTGATGAAACTTTGACAATATCTCTCTCATTCTAGCCCCAATTGACAATCTGAAGAGATTGATATGCTCTACAAGGCAAGCAATTCAAGACGATACATTGACTTCCTCCCTGGTCCTCTGTCTGCAATGGCCTACAAACACCTGCAATTTCAATCTTTAATAACATACACTCTGTAGCTCCGTTTGTTGATCCATCTAGACTTGCTCTTGCAGCATCTAATGCTCTTCATATCAAGGAAAAAAACCTTCACCTTGAACCTTTGTCACTCGTCACCCTCTTAGCCCCTTCTTGGAGCCCTTTTTTGCCTATATACCGCAACTACGATACACAAAGCTTCTACCTCTCAGCCCAGGGTCTCAGTAGTAGCTGCTCTAACCCTTTGCTGTGCATGTACTAGGGTGCACATATCTTCTTGTATGAATTTCTATGGTTAACACACTTTGGGTGCACCAACGGTTTTAGTTGCTCAGATTGTAGAGTTCAATTATGCTCCTTTGAAGTTTCGTGCTTGTAGTGTGTCCATGACGATGGTGGATAAACTCATCAACAAGGATGAGGTTTTTTTTGAAGAGGCCATGGATGCAAAGAAGGTCAAAGACACCAAGTTTTAGGAGAAACGTGAAGAGTAAAAGAGCCTGTTCTCATAAATTTTATACATGAAAAGTTAGCGGAATGTAGATATACCAAGGCCCTAGAGGTGGATGAAGAGTGTTTGCGAATCAAAGATAGCAGCAAAAGGATGACGATGCAGATATGGAGTCGACATACAGTAATGATGATGGTGATACAATCTCGGGTTTATGATAAATCAGTAAAGAGGATAGCTAGCTCGATGAGTCCACATCCTCTGGAGAGGAGTCAAACTTCGATGAACCTGTGCTGGTAAGAGTGAATCTACCTTGTTGGGTTTATGAGGATGGAATACTTGGCAATGTGGCTAAAACTCAAGGAGAAGGGCTAGTGAATGAGGATATGCAAGTGAGGGTGCTATGTGGCACCATGTTGATGACTATTTCTGATAAAGGCCACCGTGTAATATGCTTTGTTTGTACGACAAGTGCAAAGTCTTCCCAAGCAGGATGAGTCCACATGCCTAATGGTCCAAGTTTCTATAGGCCATCTAAAGAGATAGCATGTACAATCGCCTATGGATTGCACTAGAGATGCCATGGATACAGGCTCTCAATATTCCTTGAAGATGAGGTTGATTGGGATTTTGATGACTGGATGGTTTATATGAATGAGGAATCACAGGTATTGATTAGTAAGGCCCTAGCCAAGGTCTAGGTTAAGAGGGGACAAGAGCCTCATCTAGTGCCAAGTGTAGTTGTGATGCATGTATGGAAAAATACTAGCATATCCACTAGATAAAAGAAGATTGAGGAGCAAGGACATGAAGTCGACAAGCAAGAGGTGCTAGTTGGCCCCTACGAGCTGGATGATGCAAAAGGGATTGATGATTCCAGGATAGAGGAAAGCAAGGAGTTGCTGGTGGTGAAGAAGGATCATATCGTGCATGAAGAAGAGATTGGGGGTGTGTCCTTGTCCAAGCTTTTAAAGGAAGCACATGTGTTGTGGTTGAAAGGTATGTTAGTAGATGTAGAAGTGGAGTGGGCTATCCATCATGTACATGGCTCTCTTTAGGATAAATTTTCTTTACATGGATGGGAGAAGGGTTAGACATGCGTATGGAGCATGATGGTGTGCTTGGTGATGCTTGGTTTGAACTAGGAAGTTTGTCAATGAGTGCTTGGTGTGATGGAGTTATGCTATGGGAATTTTGTCCATATTTGTGGCTACATGCTAGGGTATGGCACTATGAAAAGCTGCTCCTGCAGGTGGATGGAAGAGATCAATGCCAAATGTTTGACCCGGGTGGAAGCTATGCTATGATTGAAGGGGGCTGGTAAACCTCTTGAGCAAAAGCAGTGGGTAGGAGTCCGTTTTGTTTATATAGTAGCAAGTTTGGGGTGTGCATAGTGGGTTTCTTCGGTGTTAATATTTTTTTGGTTCAATAATTCTATGTGTGGTTGAACACGAATGTTCAACAAGGGGGTTGGGCAATGATGGTGTAGCCAAATGCATTCAAGTCTTGGAGTGGGCACATGCATGGGATATGTAGGCTGGTTCGTGCAAGCTGAGGTGCTAAGGCATGTACAAAGGTCAAGGGGAGCAAAAGGGATATGGAAATGTATGCCTAAGGTTGTTTTCTAGGCCAAAGGGACCCTTCACAGAGATAAAATGGTCAATGAATCTAGGTGTTTAAGGTGCCAAAAATATGTGGGAAAATGTAGTATTTGAGGTGCTCTCTCAGTCGGTCCTAACATACAGATGGATGGCCAACGGTGGCATACCTTCCAAATTTGTGCCGGATTGGGCAAGTACAGATGTATGGCCAAAGTTGATGCCAATGGATAGACTTGAAGAGCTTGAATATCACAGTGGGTGCCGATCTTTTTGGATCATCAATCCGAGCTTGAGTGGGAAAGTTATGGGTCAACAAAGTTTTCAAGGGGATTGGCAATGATTTTTTTGAGCGCAGGGTTCTTAAAGGTTGCATGCAATGTGTGGATTTGGCCGAGATTTATGGCTCTTTGATCCGACTCATGGCCACTTAGATACATCCAACTCAAGTTGGTAGGCAATTACAGCGAGAAGAGATCGGATGATTTTCCTCATCGTCAGACATGTTGTCCGAGGCCATGGTAACGTCGAATGGTGGGGCAGCGTTGAGATTTGGCAATGGGTGGCAAAACAAAGCTCTCATATGGCATGGTGGGAAAAAACTATTTGGCAAACACGAGCGGGTGAGAGCAGCGATGGCATGGGAATCGCATAAGTTTCTCTTTTATGAATGCAAACAGTGAAGGGAGGCTCGACTTTGTTGAGGTGTTTGTGAAGGGGGGGGGGGGGGGGGGGGAAGGTGAACTTTAAAACCTAAAAGGGGAAGGAAAAAAAAGAAGAAGTTTGAGCTAAAGGATTTTTTATAGGAAGTTGCGTCTTAGAGGGGAAGATTATTTTTTTTTGCAAAATTCACAATTTGTGAGAGATTGTATTAATCCTCATAAGCAAACAAAAAATGACAACCCTTTTTAAGCCCAAGCCAAGGCATACCGGCATTACAACAGAGATAAACATTACACAAGCACCAAACAAATATGGCCAGCATCAGAACTAAGATAAACATCACAGCAACACCAAACAAATATGTCTAAGAGGGGAGCCATCCCGACCAATCCGGCTATAGAGAGTAAGATGAAACAGGTTGAACAAGGAGCCACCCTTGTCAGGGAATGGAGACCCGCGAAACTTAAAAGAAGCAACATGAGAATTGGGTAGAGACGAGCTCCATCACCGGCTTCAAAGGAGCCTACACCAAGAAAGCAAAGACTGCATGTCCACCAAACCTTGGGTGCCACCAACAAACAGGGCACTGCCACTGCCTTGCCTGAAGCCGAAGGGTAGACCAACCACATTCAGAAATCAAAGTTCCGGCCCATCACTGGTAAAAAATTCAAACTGACATGCAACCAACAAAGAAACCCTGCACCACGAATAGAAACTCAGCACCATGATAGGAGCCGAACAGACGGAGACTTTCCCAATGGCACAAAGCAGCCATGCCCCACCACATGCACCCCAATTTCCAAACCAATCCGCATCCTTCAACCCGCATCTATGCTTGATGCAGTCCACGCAACAAGCCCACCTCTTTGATCATGACTAAGTAAATCCAACACCCCCAAGGAATGAATGCGCACTTCCACAAAAAATCCCCAAGTTGTCTCTTGCGAGTGCTTTGCCCTTACATGAAGGACGGGCAACCGCACAACTCTAGTGCAAAAATACGGCTTGGCGAAGGGTTTTAAGAAGGGCAAAATTGAAAAGAAGTGAAAAGCAAGAGTTTCATAGGCTTGAAGGTGTGTAGGAAGTCAAATCTTGATGAAGCGGGTTGGAATGGCGGGCGCTTTGCAGAAAAGGGAGAGAGCGAGGGATACCAAGAGGAGGAGCTATTGCTGGAGTGAAGCCGACGGTGGATTTTCCATCAAGGTGTGTGTGTTGATAGAATCAAGCTACAAAAAAATTGTGTGCCCCTCTGTATGAAGCAATGATGTCCATGGGCAGCCTACAGCACACTGTATGGATCTTGTACATGACATTTTTCCTTGAAGGAGAAGCTATGATTGTCGGTTTTGGTGTCGTCTCCCCCCCTTTCTTCTTTGATCATCTCCACGGTGTGTGGGTGTGTGTGAGCATGTGCGTCCCTCTGCGCACGTTTGCATGTGAGAGAGAAAGAGAGAGAGAGGTGTTGAGTTGTGGAAGAGATGGAATCAGCGATTGTAGAGAGCGTGTCTGCATTGGGTGAAGTGCACGCGTGACCCTTCTAGTGTAAATTGTTTTTGCTGAAAGTGTTTTCGAGAGAACAGTGCTGTTGTGAATACCCTGAGTTATATATGGGCAATTGCATGTGTGTCGGGTGTGTTTCCTATTTCCTGTGTCCAACATTTTAAATCTTCATTATCTATTGTGAATTTTCTCTAATCTTTACTACTTGCTCTTATTAACCCTAATTATCTCTATCCGCAAACATTTTACTTGGTTTGAGCCTCTACTAAATTGTTCTCTACAACCAGAAGCCCTATGCTTTTTCGATCGACCCGAAAGAATTGCGCTCTCCGACAACGTTTAGACTAGAAGAGTCGGATTTTTAAAGATAGTGCTACCATGGGATACTAAACCATAAAAAATTATCTTCCTCCCTAGGAAATTAGGAAGTGCAAGGGCACATTGCAATTTAGAGGCCTGTCAATGTATATCCTCTTGCATGTGCTGTAGATGTCAAAGTTAGAATGAGACAAAAGAAGAAGGTTCTCCACGTGGACAACATAAATTGTCATTGCACGTGAGAGGTTCTTGATTTTCCATATCTTTTTTTCGTATTATGGAAAATCATGTTTTGTGATCGAAGGATCCTTAACATGTCATATTCATTACTTATGAGTCCCTAGAACACGCAAATACCAAGGAATCGGTAGTAATAATTAAAGCACGTTTGTGAGGCAATTGTATACTGTAGTCCTCGTTCCTAGTCTTTTACTACAACTTGACTTACACTTGCAAAAGAATGTGCATGACTAGTCCGTATCATATTGTAATACTAGCATGACTTTGAGAGAAAAAGCTTTCTCATGGTGCTAAATATATAAATTTGATATAGCAAGCATTTGCCCATTGTGCATGGCATCCATGATCAGATATGAAATTCTAATTGTACGATGAAATGATTCTTCTCTAAATTGTTTTTTGTGTGGCATGATACTGTAAATTGTTTCTTGCGTGCATGACACTATTATAAGAGTCAAATGCCAAAGAAGAAACATGATAGGCTTCTCTATTGAGTTCTGCACATATAAGATCGCAAAAACCTAAGACAGCATACCCAATGAGGTGACCCAATTGGCACAAAACTGGCCCTTGCTGATGAAACTTCGACAATATCTCTCTCATTATAGCCCCAATTGACGATCTGAAGAGATGGATACGCTCTACAAGACAAGCAATCTAGGACTATACATTCACTTCCATCTGTCTGCAACTGCCTGCAAACACCTCCAATTTCAATCTTTAATAACCTACACTCTGTAGCTCCGTTTGCTGAGCCATCTAGACTTGTTCCTGCAACATCTCATGCTCTTCATTTTGACGAAAAAAACCTACACCTTGAACCTTTGTCACTCATCAACTTGTTAGGCCCTTCTTAGGGCCCTTTTTGGCCTATATATTGCATCTACGATACACAAAATCTTCTACCTCTCGGCCCAGGGTCTTAGTAGTAGCTGCTCTAACCCTTTGCCATGCAACTACTAGCGTGCACATATCTGCTTGTATGACTTTCTATGGTTGACACACTTTGGGTGCACCAACGGTTTTAGTTGCTCAGATTGTAGAGTTCAATTATGCTCCTTTGAAGTTTCGTGCTTGTAGTGTGTCCATGACGATGGTGGATAAACTCATCAACAAGGATGAGGCTTCTTTCGAAGAGGCCATGGATACAAAGAAGGTGAAAGACACCAAGTTTTAGGAGAAACATGAAGAGTAAAAGAAACTGTTGTCATTAATTTTATACATGAAAAGTTAGCGGAATGTAGATATACCAAGGGCCTGGAGGTTGATGAAGAGTGTTTGATAGCAGTAAAAGGATGAGGATGCAAATATGAAGTCGACATATGGTAATGATGATGGTGATACAAGCTCAGGGTTATGATAAATGAGTAAAGAGGATAGCTAGCTCGGTGAGTCCACATCCTCTAGAGAGCAGTCAAATTTCGATGAACTTGTGTTGGTAAGAGTGAAGCTACCTTGTTGGGTTTATGAGGATGGAATAGTTGGCAATGCGGCTAAAAAGCAGGGAGAAGGGCTAGTGAATGAGGATATGCAAGTGAGGGTGCTATGTGGCACCATGTTGATGACTATTTCTCATCAAGGTCTCCATGTAATATGCTTTGTTTGTACGACAGGTGCAAAGTCTTCCCAAGCAGGATGAGTCCACATGCCTAAAGAGCCAAGTTTCTATAGGCCATCTAAAGAGATAGCAGGTACAATTGCCTATGGATTGCACTAGAGATGCCATGGATACAAGTTCTCTTGCTCAAATATGCCTTGAAGATGAGGTTGATTGGGATTTTGATGACTGGATGGTTGATATGAATGAGGAACCATAGGTATTGATTAGTAAGGCCCTAGTCAAGGTCTAGGTTAAGAGGGGACAAGCACCACATCTAGTGCCAAGTGTATTTGTTATGCATATATGGAAGAATACTAGCATATCCACTAAATAAAAGAATCTTAAGGAGCAAGGACATGAAGGCAACAAGAAAGAGGTGCTAGTTGGCCCCTACGAGCTGGATGATGCAAAAGGGATTGATGATTCCATGTTATGGAATTGATATCTTATTATTTAGTGTAGCTGACAGGTGGATAATACTGGACCGAGCTAGGATTATTCGAACGTAAATATATATATATTGTTCAATTTATTATTCAAGTGCTTTTTTATGAGCTTTGGCCATTTATGACTGGCCGGCCAGTTTGTACTCATTTTGACCATTCAAGAAATCTATAAATTAAATACGTTGTGAAGGATTGGGGGGCTTGCATTTACAACACCTCAAACCAACACCAAGAAAAGAGGATGAAGAGTATAGCTCTCTCAAGATAATATGGGCTGATATTCTCTCACGAATTTTGATAGCCTCACTTGCACTCAGCCCCGACTAGCTTCAACTAGCTTCCCTCTACACCGTTACAACTCCCACTATACTTGGATGCACCAAAGGAAGCAAGGGAACCAAGAAAACCAAAGTAAAAAAGTAAAGAAAAACAATGGAAATCTCTGCACTTTTCCTCATAAAACCAAGAGCTTCACTTCTTTTCAAATGCCCTTCCATGTGCTAGTAGAGACTCCATAGGCGCTCTTATATATACACATAGCTTGACCAAAACCCATCCAAATCAAGCTCACTTTGAAAGCCCACAAAGTTAAGCAAAAAAACTCAAAAAAATTGATGGAAATCTTGGGGAAAACCTTGCCCTTTTGTGTATGTACAAGCAAGGAATTGCATCGCATAGTCTACCCTCGACTAGCTGCACTAAAGGGAACCACAAACAACATGGCTACCATACCTCAAACCAAGATGAAGAGAGGTCAATATGTAGAGCTAAGCACCCAATTTAATAAGCCCATTGAGGAGAGAAACACTCTCAACTGACCACACCAGGCTCTCGCAAGGCAAGAGGGGCACCTCTACACCAAAACCCCCACCCTTCGCCGCAGGCTACACCAACACATAGTTTCTTCTTCACAGCTGAATATCCCTCCTCACTCATGACCCCAAGCTGATAAAAGTTCAATTTTTATTCATATTTTTAAATCACTAACTCACACTTCGAAGTCTCGACACTTCTATGTACAAAAACAACAAAACTATGTACCCCGCACAACTGGCCCGCATGCGTAGAGACAGCTCGCACACACTGTAATGGCTATTGCCTGCACAGGAGAAATAGGCATTACGGGAATGATTACCCACAACCAAATTATGTACACATCAACATATAGAATGACAATAGAAGTAAGTACAGAGTACGTAGGCACAGAACACCTCTTGCTTCTTCATGTGTGATCCAGACATAGAGTTACAATAGTAGATGCCATGAATATCATAGAGATTGGTTAAGTTACATCAAAAGGCAAATATGCCCCTTCATATACAACCGCTGCTCCAGCGCAGATCAGGAACGTTGCACACACTCCTGTCCCATGATATCCTATGGAGAACTGCCGCTACGGCCGTCGCATATCGCATTACTCCTGATCCGCAGTGTCCAGACCTCCGCAGGACCGCATGTGTGGCTACTGCCGTAACACCTGGCACGCACGGTGGATTGCGCGAACCCACACTCAGCCCACACTCAGCCCCTTCGGTTGGAAGGTTCCAGTTGTTGATCTTCACCCGGCTCTGGTGAAGAGGAAATATCAATAGGCCATGCGATGAATGTGAAGGAAATATCAATACCCCAACCGTTGACACACATCACACTGTTGTACATAATTTCTCGCATCCTGAAACAATGTGGGCCACCATAATCCAGATTGGAGAACCTTTCGAGCTGTGATTAATGCTGCAAAGTGACCTCCCGCAATACCAGTATGGACTTCCTCTAATATTGCTTCCTTCTCTTGTGGTAGCACACATCTGAGTAACACATCTTCCACCGTACGATAATAGAGCTTTCCCATAATAATCTCAAAATTCCTACTTCTAATAGCCATACGTTTCCTCTGCTGGCTGGACAAGAAAGAAGGCATTTCGCCGCTATCGAGAAAAT
This sequence comes from Adiantum capillus-veneris, assembly GCF_014529385.1. Classification (NCBI taxonomy): domain Eukaryota; kingdom Viridiplantae; phylum Streptophyta; class Polypodiopsida; order Polypodiales; family Pteridaceae; genus Adiantum; species Adiantum capillus-veneris. The sequence continues at coordinate 81,031,159 of NC_140957.1, forward strand.
GAAACATCTCCTCATACCATGTCCATGGGATGCTAGGAATGACCCTTCCCTGTTGCGGAACTGTGATATCCTCTGCATCTAATCCTGTTAGAAACAGAGACACATCCGGAAATTCATCAGCTACACCCGTCGACGGCTCTCCAGAATCTAACCTGGATAGGTAGTCAGCCACCACATGTTGAGCCCCTAGCTGATGTATAACCTCAAAGTCAAATTCCTGCAGCAAAAGCACCCATCTGGCCAATCTTTCTGTCAAATTCTGTTGCCTTACCAGGTATAAAAGAGCCAAATGGTCCACCACTATAACATATGCGCGGTATAATCGCTCACATTAAAAAACAAACAAATTTGGAATATGAAAATTCCCGTATGCGAAAAAGACCGCGGCAACATTTGCGGTAATGGTCTAGCGGTAACAGTCGCGGTAATGGCTGCGGCTATATTTCCACGTCTATTACCGCATCATTTACTGCAATCATACCCTTGACAGTTACCGCGTAGATATTATCGTCGCAGGCGTTACCGTGGGCGGGTTTATTATAAAAAAACAAATGACCGTTTGGATTGTCCTTTGTAGGACCATCCAAAAGGTCATCTATTTTTTCATTTATTTAAGATATTTTACAAAATTATTATTAATTACAACAAAATATGACAATTGGACAATACATTGAGCCAAAAAAAGATTGATAATTTCATTTACATAAGTGGAATTACAATTAGGGGAGGTATTCAGCCAAAAAATGATAGGTATTGCATTTACATAAACGGCAAAAAAAGCCCGCGTGTACAAAATAGAGTATGGTCATGTGGGATAGGGCAAATGGGACCCACGTATACAAAATAGAGGATGCTCATGGGGGTTATGGTGGCATTTCACGTGGAACTCCTTGACTCTGCAAAACTAGAAAAAGAAACAATTAACACTTTGTTATTTAATATTTGATATAAAATCAACAATTTGATTATTTAAATAAGACTAAACTTACATGTTGCAGACTTCTGCACGCATTTTCGAACTCCTCTCGAGAGATCATTTGATTTTCAAACAACCAACACCAAGTTTGATACTCGGTATGGTTCTCTCTATATCTCTGTACATCTCTGGTCGGGCGACTCATGGTAATGTTATACTGACAAAAAATAGCAACCAATTAATTAAATGAAAAACATTAGATTTTTTACCATAAAACAAAAATTTTTACTTACATATTTGTCTTTCCAAGCTGTTTTTTCTCCCGAACCATAATGCGTAGGAGTCTGATGGGATCTGGCCTCAACTTGACGCGTATACATCCCCGCACCCGTTGCCCTTTCGTCCTCTTTCTCGCCCATAGCTGTCTCCCACTCCACATCATGGACATTTCCTGGCCGATAGCTATGCTCTGGAGACTCCATTGTCTTCTTTGCAGCTCTCCTCACACTAGATTTTTTGTTCTTGAGAAATGTTTTGACATGCTCTTGCAACCATTTCCTTGAGAATTGTTGCCCCTCGGGGTTGGGGAAACGCATGTGCATGGTTGTCTCTATATATGTGAGGTTGTAGGGATCTTGCTGATCAAATTTGAGAAAACAGTTGATATATGTGGAGTGGATTCATTGGTTGACGTGTGTGCAGAATCTTCTGCCCTGCGCTGTCCTGAGATCCACCATACCTTCTCTATGAACTTGGTAGTATAACCCACGAGCATCTGGTGAAGGCATATCATGGTCCTCATCTTCTTCTGGAGCAGGGAGCGGTGACTGTGGAGGAGAATCTGTAGTACTCCCCCCCCCCCCCCCCCCCCCAAAACAACAACTAGCTCCGCTCCCTCGTCGAGATCGACCGGCGCTAGTGCGCGAGCTGCCCTGACGCTCATTGCCAGAAGAGCACCGACGTGAATCTGGGACAGAAGGTGGGATAGGTGATGGATAGGTGGACGCCCGTGGCGTCGTACCCAACAGCGTCGGACGGTAGGGCGTTGGACCCTGTGAAGTAAAAGTTGAACCTGGAGCTGTAGTAGCTGGAAAACTCTGCAGGTATGGAGTGCTACCAGTCGGAGTAGAGACCTCTGATAATCCAAAAGATGCTAGCTGCGTCGGTGAATAGCCTTGCGTAAGGGTCTACTGCGAACCTAACCACTCAGCTCGAAGACGCAATGTCCTCTCCACATCTGGATCGGTCACACACAAACCTGCTTGAAATTTATACCCTGTGACACAAGACCTAAATCACTTTTATGCCTCAGATATTGTTTGCATACCTGCAGGCAACCGAATTTCTTAGAACCCTGTATAGTAGGCACTTTATGGCAAGCATCTTTATTTGCATCTTCACACAGATAAGAAATATCACCCCAATCACAGACCATATCTGAAGAGGTTTCTTGCTCTTCTACTCTATCCTCTGATGTCACTTCAACCTGTATAGCATTCCCAAACATTTCTCTATCTTTGATTTGTGAATCTTGAAGATTCAAAGCTTCATTCGCAGAACCCCAATCCTCATGCAGAGAATATGCATCTGTCATTCCTTTCTCTACCATGGAATTGTGAAAGCTTGCTGCATCTATCTCTAAATAAGGCACAACTTCATGAGTCATCTCCATCACATCTTCTACTCCATATATACAAGACATACATATTACTCTGTCAATGCACTCCTCTTCTTCCACCTCGTCTAGCTGAAGTACTTCACAATCCGCAATGCTACTAGCAGAGCTATACTCACAAAGGAAGAGAGTTTCAGTCACCCCCTCTAAATTAGCACTTTTGCAGCTAGGCATATCCATTTGGGTAGTACCACATGCATCCAACTTGCATAGGAAAGCATTGATAATGGCTTCTTCATCCTGGTACATGTCTTCAATATAGGTATCCAGCTCTTCTAAACTTGGTAAAAGTTTCTGCATCTGCTCAAAAGTAGATTGTAGCACATCACTAATATAGCCGTCTTCCACCTGTTTTCCCTTCACATCCTCTGTCAAAACCATAGCATCCTCATCCTTGTATATACACTCATGTGCATCTTCAAACGAATCAAAAGGAGCATTCAAATCATCTATCATAGCCGACGAGTTTGCATCATCCTCTAAGTTGCTTTGAGCCGTTTCAGGCGCTTGGATAGAATCATGAGAGTCATTATCTTGAGATACGAAGGTTACAAGACCCAAACGTGTATAAATAGCTTCCACTATGTCTGCTTCATCTGCATACAATAAATTTGTATCTTGCAAAAGATATGCATCTATTACTGCTTCTAAATTAGCCTATATGGATGTGTTGACACTTGCATGGCTTATAGGAGACACCAACTCTAGCTGGTCACATCCACTTCCACTCTGCTCCATCTCTTGGTCTTGATATTCCAAGCATACCTGTGTTATAGCTGTAGAAAACTCACCCCAGTTGCTTGCATATACACTTACATAGTCTTGAACTTGGTGCTTGAAATCATCACTCACAAGTTTAACAAATGCTGCAATCATCCGAGCTTCTCGAATTGCTTGAAGCCTCATCTCTATCACATAGCACTCAAGATATCCTTCTGGATCATAGCCTTTGAATATATTAAGCTCATTATATACGGATTTCCTAGCGCTTTCAATCGCTTTTTGAATTCGGTCTTCTTCTTCAAGCCATTTACATCTGTCTGCAAGCTCTTTCATTTCAGCATATAGCTGCTCCACTTTGCTAGCCATCTTTATGTACTCTCACCCCGGCTTGTTCGCGTCGCGTTCACCAAAAATATGTCGAGAAATTTGCGGTCTTGCCAGGAAAGCACCGGGCTTATGGCTGTGAGATTTTGTGAGAGAACTCAACAAAAACTATATGAAGGAGTTAAACCATAGATGCCATGAAGACTAGGGTTTGGAAAGAAGTGCAATCAAAGAAGACCCACTCTTTCTCTCTTGCACTCACACACACAAAGAAAGAACACAAAAGAGAATGTCAAAACAACACAAAGATGAAAACATCAAGGCTATGGTCATATCGTATCATGGGTAGTATAAAAGGGTTAATAGATGAGTTAATGGCATTCAATCTTGGCTGACCAAATAGGCTACGAATTGTTATTTGGAATTGTAGTTTTGTGCTTACCATAATATAATCTAGTGATTGGGATTAATTGTGTGTACAAATCCTCTTGGTTCATAGCAAGATAACTACGCTTACGTCAAAAGAAAAGTTATATTCTATGAGAGGTAGTATAATGGGATCCGGTGATAGAAGTATTTCATTGAGCCTTTCTGGGCCAAAGAGAAACACTATACATTGTTGAAAGTGTATTTTACGGCTAATCCATACGTTAATTCTAATAGATCATACAGAGTGTAAGCGATAGAAATTATCATCATGTGGATTATTCATCTAGGATAGTATGTGAGAAGTGTAGATATGAGAGAAGTGAAGAGATGAAAAGTTTCCCTCCCAAGCCCTATTCTTGCCCGTAGGCAATAAGGATACTGCGGGGAGAGATGTACCTGTAGCAAAGAGAACCTAGAATTTGTAGAGAGGATGAATCACTAAGAGTGAGAGAGATAGGTTTGTTTAAGGAGATGAGATTAGATATATATATATGTTGGATTAGAGATGAAAAAGAAAACAACAAGAAATCAAGAAAACATCAATGTAGAACACATCTTACTTGACAAACCCTTTGGCACCATTATTGATAGAGAGAGAAGAAGAGGGGAGAATTCAACTTTTATTGATACGCCAAGTCCACGACCTTCTTTGATTAGAGTTGATCTTCCAAGGATAGCATGTGAGAATGGCTAGTCTTCCTCTAGGAGAAAGTGTAGGCATAGGCGTATGTTAATGGCTAAGTACAATTAAGCACTACTACACACTCCCTGATGAATTCCTCTCATCAATGGCTTGAATTCTTTTATTCTTTTAAAGGAAGAAAAGGTCCCCTTTTATAGGTGAAGGGAACCCCCAAGGGTTTACACAAGAAGAGAGGAGCCAGTGTGAACAGGAATTGGAAAAGTTGGAAATGACCTGACCCTGCATGATGTGGGCAGACTGGGGTCCAGTGTTTTGATCATATGTACTCAACCGTGGATCCAAATAAAAAAGTAAAAATATGGGCAGAAACTTCAGCTCATTAGCTACGATTTTCATTTTACAATCATTTTCCAATTCGGATTGGAACCTTGTGTAAAAAATTCATGAAAATAGGATCCATTTATGGCAGCAAAAGTCTTCCTGTGGTCCCCTTCGCCTAGACTTTCATTTGATTCCAAAGGACACCTCATGCCATATGAAAGCATGACATTGCTCCTTGACAAATTTTGGTAATCATGCTTGCAATAATGCATTAAAATAAGTGTATCTTTGAAGTCATGCCACCTAGTGTCCCACTAGGATTTGATTCCCTCCTAGTAGCTATTTAAAAAGAAATATGAGAAAAATATGAAAAATACATAGAATATATATATATATTGGAGTTTACCCTAGATAATGAGATAGTAGAAATAAAGAATCAATGCTTTTTGCCCCAAGTTAAAGAGGCGGAGCTATTGATGCTTTTTCCATAGTATTTTCTGATGGTAAAGTAAGAATAGGTTACCCTTGAGAAAAATAATTGGATGAGATAGAAGGCTTATTATTATACTTAAATATGCATATGTACATTATAGGAAATATAATTATGTATCTAAAAATTTACAAGATAACTCTTGTAGGATGCGTTCCCACTATGTACGTGTCACAGCACGACACCGTGCAAGAGTGACGATTTCCCTCTTGCACGTATTTAATTTATAGATTTCTTGAATGGTCAAAATGAGTACAAACTAGCCGGCAGGTCATAAATGGCCAAAGCTCATAAAAGAGCACTTGAATAATAAATTGAACAATATATCTATATATATTTACATTTGCATAAGCTTAGCTCAGTCCAGTCTTTTCCACCTGTCCAATCTTTTCCACCTATCAACTACAATAAATAATAAGATATCAATTCCATAACATACCTCTCCGTTGGAAAGCAACTATCCTCAGTTGTGAAGATAAAAATCTGCAAACAAACTTGTCAAAAACAAGGATTAGAAAATCCATGAAATTAGACAACATTGCTTATTATGCCTGCCGTCATCCACATACTATTGATTCTAGTGGCCCATACCACTAGAATAAGCAGTATATGTCATATCCTGATGATTCAGGATATCATTGGTCACACTCATCAAATTAATTCTCATGAATCTCAAGCTCACTTTCATAAATACTATCACGACAGAAAATTATCATATACCAATTCCAAATCCAAATCCATAATATCTTTCATTTTCTATACCCGGGTAACAAAATTATACCAGTTGTAGTGGTGGCTAGTCAGTGTATCATGATTTTGTGATTGTTGTTGCCTAAACCAGCGAATCTACACCTGACGTGCTGCCTAAATCAGCGAATCTGCACTAATGCTGCCTAAATTGGCGGATCTGCACCAAGATGAGTATCTAGACACTGTCTAAATCGGCGAATTTGTGTGTTGGTGACCAATGGACTAGGCTAGACATAAAAAAGACAAAAACTGTACTACCTGTGTGACACCACATTGAAGTATAGTTGAGTAGCAGAGTACTTACAAATTGTTGCTCACTAAATCAAAGCACCATAGCTCATATGAGTAGCTGCATAGCTTAATGCAAAATCCTCTCAATAGAAATTACATGCAGTGCAAGCACAACCCAGAGCTTTAGGGATGCTTTATGCCATAAGAAAATAAAAAGAAGTAAAAGATCTGATTTCTTTCAAATTGTTCAATGGTACTATTCCTATTGCAAACCACTTGACTTTGTGTCCTTAAATATATGCACCAACAGAATAAACTTTCAAGGAAGTAGAGAAAGTGAGTAATATTATAGGAGTATATTAAGGGATGTCATTACAGTATAGGCAGATGGGATATGTTGCAATATATTGATAGCCAGAGATAGATATATAGGAATGTGTTCATTAAGGAGAATTAAAATATCGTAAAAAACAAGGATAAATTACGTACCTGGAGGTGGTTTGAAAAAGTGACTAGTATTCAAATCATCAAATGCTAAAAAATATCTACAAATCTTCCAAAAGAGCTTTAGGTGTGCCCTTATTTTCTTCAGCTATGAAAATTGTTTTTCGCAAGCCCTAACTCAATCAACAAACATTGCTATGATTACTCTAATGCAAAGTTTGATGTCTACCATTACTCTCTGAAAGAGAATTTCACGTGAAAAAATTCGTAGGAACTACTGTCGATGGTCATCATTGAATGGATACAACAAACACTGAAATATCAAGAGACATAGCATCGCTTATCTCCACCTTAAATATAGACACACAAATCTCACACCACGTAGCCACGAACATTAACTCCAAGCCATGAAAGACCAAATAGAAGACTTACAATATGTGTGTGTGTGTGTTTATGTGAGTGTGTATATGTATATCATCAGAATTGACGAGTGAGTGTGTGTAGAGGACAAAGAGGTCATCGACTTGCGAGGTTGGGGACAATCGAATACAAAGATAGGGTTCGTAGCATGGTTGCAGTATTGATATTGATCATGGTCCAAAAGAGAAGGGGAAGAGGGGGGGAAGAGAGATAGAAATGTAATGAAATGTTATATTAACCATCTTCAAAATGCCATGAGACCAAAGTAATACAGTTGTTGCGGATCTAAACCAATGCTTGGGTACAAAAATAAAATTAAGTAAACCGAAAGACTGAAAGTAAAAGTCTAAAATTGTCGGCGGAAACTATTACCATCATCGTCACTACGTGAGAATGCTCGGCAACGGACGTATGTTGGATAAAATTTGGCGTTGAAGAGCGTCTCAATGTCCACCTCTATAGGTAGGCACATTAGGAGGGGAAAGAAAAAGCAAAATGAAAGGAAATGTTATATGTGTTGAGAGAGAAGGAGAGAGCACAGAAGTAGCACCCCAAAGTGTGTAGATTACACACATGAGATGATGTATATATAGAGGGGACCTGGGTGCCATATATAGAGAAGCCATATATTGAGTAGCTTCACATATAAGCTCAACACCCCCGCTCAAATAAGGGTCCCTAACTGTGGATGAAAAAACCCTTGGGGGATCAAGGGAAAAACCCACAGCTCTATATACACCCACCGTTATATTATAAAAATCATTGAATATACAAATGTTTACGAGGAGCTACATCACTCCTTTTACAATGAATGTTTTATCAGGAGGTACATTACTCCTATCCTATCAATACAATAATGAATACAAAGGTTCAATAAAGAGGTGTAAAAGCTATCGATTAGCTTGTAATCAAAAGTGTCTCCGTGAATCTGCTGTGTAGCTTGTCATCAATATCGCATCACCAAACATGTCTTCATGTTGTCATCAATATGGCATCACCAAACATATCTTCATAAATCTTTTATTGTCACCAAGTTTGTCTTCATAAAATCAATTCTTTGATCAATCCTACATAGATCATAGACTCCAAAAAAAAACATGTCATGAAAATTATTAGCATCGTTAATGAAATAATTACGTTCACAATGCCATAAGAGATGGTTCGCGACGCCACTCTTTTGACGACATATATACGCACGACAACATATGGTACATAAAGTATAAACGTAAAAGTACAAAATGTGTGATTACGTGATACAAATGATATGTGTATATACTACATAAAACAACATTTTTCAATGTAGTGATCAATGAATACCATCAAAGTATTAACAAAATATCATCATTATATCAATAAAAATGAATAAATGATCATGGTATCAACGAAAAGCATCATGATATCACCGAGAATAATCATTGTATCAACGAAACAACATCATGGCATCACCGAGAATAACCATGGTATCAACGAAACATCATCATGGCATCACCGAGAATAACCATGGTATCAACGAAACAATATCATGGTATCACCGAGAATAACCATGGTATCAACAAAACATCATCATGGTATCAACAAAAATCACCATGGAATCAACGAAATATCATCATGGAATCACCGAGAGTAACCATGGTATCAACAAAATATCATCATGGCACCACCGAGAATAACCATGGTATCAATGACATATCATCATGGTATCAACGAAAATCACCATGACCAAAGTATTAACAAAACATCATCATGGTACCATCAAAATCACTATGGTATCAATGAGAAATTATCAATAAAACGACGTAAACTATATCTCTAAAAGAATAATTATACGAGAATCAATGAATGAGTATATCATATAACAAAAGATCATGTACCAACAGTAGCTCGATAGAATTAGGACGATCATCAACGGCTCGACTGAATCGGAACGATGTGTAACTGGCTTCTGCAGCAAAGTTACGTCAGTAACAAATATATGATTGATGAAGAAAAATATAATTGAGAAGTTTTCAATTATGAGAAAAATCAAAAGCAAAAAGTAAAATTTTGATTTTCAAACATATTCGCAGTCCGAGACGATAACCCAAAATCGGTGCAAAATTTAGAGAAACTTTCTTCTGCAAAGTTATAGACCACATCCATTCCAATCCCCATCGCGGGTAGTTTCTTCTGCAAAGTTGTAGAACACATCGATTCCGGTCTCTCACGCGGGTAGTTTCTGCAAAATCGTTTTCAATAAGCAGAAAAATAAAAAACAAAAAACGGAAATTGCTTTTTAGGTATGTACGCAGTGCGCGAACGATAACTCAAAATTGGTGCAGAATTTGAAAACACTTTCTTCTGCGAAGTTGTAGACCACATCAATTCCGGTCTCCAAGACGGGTAGTTTCTGCAAAATCATTTTCAATTAGCAGAAAAATCAAAAAACAAAAAGCAAAAGTTGCTTTTAAGGTATATACGCAGTCCGCGAACGATAACTCAAAATCCGTGCAGAATTTGAAAACACTTCCTTCTGCAAAGTTGTAGACCACATTGATTCCAGTCTTTGCAGCGGGTAGTTTCTGCAAAATCGTTTCCAATTAGCACAAAAGTAAAAAACAAAACGCGAAAGCTGTTTTTCAGGTATGTACGCAGTCCGTGAACGATAACTCAAAATCGGTGCAGAATTTGAAAAAACTTCCTTCTGCAAAGTTGTAGACCACATTGATTCCGATTCCTTACGCGAGTAGTTTCTGCAAAATCGATTTTTATCAGGAGAAAAATTGAAAACAAAAACATACTGCTCTGATACCATGTTGAGAGAGAAGGAGAGAGCACAGAAGTAGAACCCCAAAGTGTGTAGAATACACACATGAGATGATGTATATATAGAGGGGACCTGGGTGCCATATATAGAGAAGCCATATATTGAGTAGCTTCACATATAAGCTCAACAATATGAGCCGTTTTCCAAAAAGGGCTACGGGACCAAACATATACAATCTGGGTACAAAAATAAAATGAAGCAAAGTGAAAAGAATAAATTGAAAGCCTAAAAACACTTAAATATTATCGGCATCGTCAATGCCCGAGGATTCGGCCTAGTTGGAGAAAATATTATAGCCGTCGCTGAAGAGCTTCGCCACGGCCCGCCGCCTCTCTAATTAGCCTTACTGAGAGGGGGGGAAAGGGGGGAAAAGAGATTAAATGAAATGAAATGTTACATTAAAAATCCTCAAAAGGCCAAAATATGAGGCACTCCGTGTGAATCTAGCGCAATGCCTTTCTTGGGTACAACTTTAAAATGAAGTAAAGTGAAAGACTGACTGAAATCGTTGGAGTAAACCAATTCCTCATTCCCTCTGAATTTCATCCTCGGTGTCTACACACATCCCCATCTCTTCCAAGCCTTGGATCTTTTCTGTCAATCCCCCTTCATTATCCATTCCCTTCAACTTGCTCAGCATGGTATTGAGCACAGGCCAAATATTAATGCGGCTTTAGCCGTACTTGCTGTTAACGATGGACCACTGCGCCTCGCCGTGGGCCCATTCGTAGTAATATCCTTGAAACTGCAGTACCTCTTCAATCACTCGAAGGTTTCCTACAAGAAAGGGGCGACCACATGGGCACGTCTTGCCAAATTGTCACCGGCGTTGTGGCAAGATTGCCCAGAATGTGAGATGCTTCATTGTGACTCGTTGGCAAAAAATTTATGAGGAGCTCATTCACAAGCATCAACATGTCTATTTGTGCTAGATCGTTGATATTCTATGTGCCTCCAGTAATATTGACCTTGCTCTCCCTACATCCATGCAAGAGATAATTTTCCGCGACTCCGGAAACACTGTACTGAAAGAGGTTTGCTGGAAACTCCGGGGATTAATGAATGCATTAGTTTTGTCCATGCAAAGAGGTCGTGTGGCTTGGGATGGGAAGTTATAGAGGTCACGTACAAAAGAATTTTTTCCAAGCTTGTTTCTAGAGAGCACATTTCAACCTACTCACTGCATTGGCTTTCTCAAGTGCCCCCCCAGTGCTCTGATACCACTGCTACAAACGGAAGGCGAGGTGGACCTACTAAATAGAGAAAACCACATATTGCAAACCATAAAATCGACAATACCGTATACCTGGCAACCATCTTTGCACATACTCCAAGCCATACACGATAAGAGAGAGAGAGAGAGAGAGAGAGAGAGAGAGAGAGAGGAGAGAGAAAGAAAGCGTATAGGCACACCTCCTAGAACGGAGTGCTACGTTTGGCATGGGGAGAGAAAAGAGAGGAGAGGAGAGAAGAAATAGATAGACACTGGGTGCAATCTCCCCCCGTGCAAGAGTGACCATTTCCCTCTTGCACGTTGTGACATGTTTTGGCGAAATAGTGTGGACCACCCCAAAGTCTTTGAGATATGTTTTTTAATGCTTTTGGGGGCCTTACATGTAAATAAAGCATGCTTGTACAAAGTGTACAAAGGCGGTGTGTGCCAGCTGTCTCTACGCATGCGGGCCAATTATGCGAGGTATATAGTTTTGTTGTTTTTGTACATAGAAGTGTCGAGACTTCAAAGTGTGAGTTAGTGCTTTAAAAATATGAATAAAAAATGAACTTTTATCATATTGGGGCTGTGATTGAGGAGGGATATTCAACTGTGAAGAAGAAACTATGTGTTGCTGCAGCCTGTCGCGTGAAGGGTGGGGGTTTTGGTGTAGAGGTGCCCCTCTTGCCTTGCGAGAGCCTGGTGTGGTGAGTTGAGAGCGTTTCTCTCCTAAATGGGCTGATGAAAGTGGGTGCTTAGCTCTGCATATTGACCTCTCTTCATCTTGGTTTGAGGTATGGCAGCCATGTTGTTTGTGGTTCCCTTTGGTGCAGCTAGTCGAGGGTAGACTATGCGTTGTAATTCCTTGCTTGTACATACGCAAAAGGGCAAGGTTTTTCCCAATTTTTCCATCACTTTTTCTGAGTTTTTTTGCTGAACTTTGTAGGATTTCAAAGTGAGCTTGATTTGGATGGGTTTTGGTCAAGCTATGTGTATATATAAGAGCGCCTATGGAGTCTCTACTAGCACATGGAACGGCGTTTGAAAAGAAGTGACGCTCTTTGTTTTATGAGGAAAAGTGCAGAGATTTCCATTGTTGTTATTTACTCTTTTACTTTGGTTTTCTTGGTACCCTTGCTTCCTTTGGTGTATCCAAGTATAGTGGGAGTTGTAGCGGTGTAGAGGGAAGCTAGTTGAAGCTAGTCGGGGCTAAGTGCGAGTGAGGCTATCAAAATTCGTGAGATAAGATCAGCCCATATTATCTTGAGAGAGATATACTCTTCATCCTCTTTTCTTGGTGCTGGTTTGAGGTGTTGTAGAGGCCAACCCCCCAATCCTTCACATAAACTGGTGGCCCCACTGAGGAGTTGAGAATCCTTCTAACAGGGTTTTGATCTACAGATTGGCATCCATTTGAAGATCAACTCAAGGAATATGGCGGGATATGGGTATGAAGTCTTCAAGGGTGGGAAAGGAGAATATGTGGACAAGTTCATCCGAAGGATCAAATTGATTGCATTGAAGAGAAATAGGGACGATGGTTCATTCAAGGTACGTTTGGTGAGTTTGCTACTTGAAGGTGAAGCACGTGAATGGTATGAAGATAGGCTTGAAGGTGATGTAAAGGGAGATTCGAATCTTCTTTCTCATGCCTTGAGAGAAGAGTTTGAGAAGGAGGATGATCCTGAGTATTTGTGGACAGAGCTAAGCAAGCTGCAACAAGGAGAACATGAAGACATCAATGTGCACATAAAGAGGTTTGAAGCTTGTTGAAGAAAGATCATAAAGGGACTTGAAGAGAATCAAATGCCCCCTGATTTCTTGAATAAAGATAGGTTTGTGGTTGTCCTACATCAAAGCATTAGAAACAAGGTGGAGCTCAAGGACCCAGGGACCTACAGTGAGACAGTAAAGGTTGCTAGAGAGCAATGGAGAAAGAAGGTGAGAAGGCATGAAATGGAAAATAGGGAAAGAGAAGCAAATGTACATCAAAAGGATGGTTATGTATCAACAAATAATGTGGTCGAGCCTTTGCCTTTGGATATGCATGTTGAAAGGGAAATCCATGTAGAAGCTCCAAGAGTGGACAATAGAGGACATGAATCCTTTCACCAAGACATTCAAAGATTGACAAAGCAAATAGGAAACCTCAACCTTGCTATGCAAGCTATCCAAAAACAATTAAGAAGACCTCAAGGAGAATGGCCTCAAAGGAATAGAGGTGATAATGTGATGTGTTACAATTGTGGGGAGAGAGGGCATATATCGCCCAATTGCAATCAACCAAGGAGAGAGACAGGAGGTATATATCCTATCATAAAAATACAAATAGGTAATGAAGGCAATGTGAATGGAAATGTGCAACCTCTCCAAGGTCAAGGACTTGCACAACAACAGGGACAAAATCAAGCTCAAGCACCTCCACAATTTAACGTAGGAATTTTGGAGGTAGTTGAGGAGGGAGATGAAGATGATGAGATTGATGTCTTGGAAAATAAGAGAACAAGGGCACAAAAATAAAGGAGTGAATTCCTTTTCAAAGAGGAAAGAGCAAGGACAAAGCCAAGGAGAGATGTAGATAAAGGCAAGGCACCTATGGAAGAGGCTGAAAGTAGTAAGCAGGCAAAGGTAAGGGCAAGAAGAAGGAAGATAGGCATGGATGATTTTCAGCTTGGAAAGGGTCAATCAGCATACAATCTCTTATAAGACTTGAAGAACAAGAGGGCTGACATATCATATGGGCAACTCTTGCATTTGAGCTCAAGTATGAGAAGGCACTGGCATAAACTAGCTAGTGTTAGAAGGGTGAAGGTAAAGACACGCGATGCACATGTAGTGCAACTTCATAAAGTTACTGATGTTTTGCCTATGGTTGATTCTTGGATACATGGAAGGAGGGTGAATAAGTCATACATGGATGGTGGAGCCCAAGTGTGCGTTATGATAGAGGAAACAATGCAACAATTGGGATTGCAGCTCACAAGCAAATCCTTGTTCAGTGTGAAGATGGAAAATAGTAGTAGAGTGAAATGCTTGGGAGTTATTCATGACTTGGAGCTTAATGTTTTGTGTCAAAGGTCTGTCATGGACATTCATGTGATGCCTGCAAAGCTTGGGGCATATCCAGCTATATTGGGTAGACCTTGGTTGATTGCTAAGGTCACGGCAGGACTGGTACAGGGGATGTATTGACCTCTTTGTGGACAGGCCTAAAGAGAAGAGGATTAGATATGATATGAAAACATGTAAGGTGCTGGAAATTGATGATGAACCAGCTATGCATCAAGATTTATCGCCATCCACTTATGACATGTGTGACAGTTCTTCTAGTGCATCCTCTACGTGTACTGACAATGAGGTTTATGATCAAATTCTTGTTGATCTTGATGTAGATCTTTGTGGGATACATGTATATGATGAAAATTGTGATAAAGGGGATGCTATGAGATCAAAAAATGACCACAGGGCTGATCATGAGCCGAATGTACCAAAAGCTGAATTAATGGATATGCTTGCAGGTGACCTGACTAGTCAAGAGAGAGAAGCATATGATGCATTGTTTGATAAGTATCCCAAGTTGCTTGCCAAAGATATGCTCAAATGAGGGGAACAAAGAGTGATGTTCATGAAATAAAGCTTAAAGAAGGTGCAAAGCCTGTTGCTCAAAAGCTAAGGAGATTGGGCACCATTCAATGAAAGGTATTGGAGACAGAGGTGAGTAAGCTTTTACAAGATGGCTTTATCTACCTTGTGGATGATGCAGAATGGGTTTCCCTTGTGGTTATAGTTCCAAAAAAGGGAAATAAATGAAGAATATGTGTGGACTATAAGCCATTGAATGCGGCAACAAAGCGGCATCACTATCCCCTTCCCTTTCAAGCTGAGATTTTGGACACTATTGCAGGTCATGAGAGATATTCGGTATGTGATGGGTTTAGTGGGTATTTTCAAATTGGGATTGCATATGAAGATCAAAAGAAGACTAGCTTTTTGACCCCATGGGGAGTGTTTTGCTATAGGGTGATGCCCTTTGGCTTGATGAATTCTTATGCGAGCTTCCAAATTTGGATGGACAAAGTATTGGGGCCTTACCTTGGAAGCCTTGTAAAAGTTTTTATGAATGATTTTTGTGTTTCCAGTGATAGAATGCTTCATGTGAAAAATCTTGATATGGTGTTTAAAAGGATTGATGATGATGGGGGTCAACTCAATCCTTCGAAATGTAAAATTGCAAGAGCTAGAGTGATACTTCTTGGCCATGAGGTAAGTGAGAATGGGATAGCTCCAGATCTTGCAAAAGAGGAATGTTTGCTTATGATGGAGAGTCCTAAAAGTACAAAGGAATTGATGAGTTTTGTACAGAAGCTAAGTTACTTGTCAAGGTCTTTTTGTATGCTTGCTGAATATGTACACCCTTTGCAAGAAGCAACACAAAAAGACCCTTTTCTTTGGATTGAGCATGAGAAAACAGCTTTTGAGGACTTCAAGGAAAAGCTATCTACATTACCTTTGATGATGCCTCCTTGTTGGGATGAAATGTTTTACTTGAGCTTGAGCGTGGATGAGCATGCTATTCGTGCAGTATTGATGCAAAAAGGAAAAAAGAAATCTTATATGAGGCCGGTTTAGTACATAAGCAAAGTGAAGAATGATGCACAAAAATCTTGGCATGAGATCGAGCAATTGGTTTGGGCATTGGTATATGCAAAAAAAGGCTGAAATCTTATCTTATTTGTAAGCATTTTGTGGTGTTGAAATCATGTAGTTTATTGCCTCATGCACTAAGGTATCCTGGGGATAGTCCTAAATTGCAAAAGTGGATACTTAGCTTGCAGCAATTTGGCATGAGCTTTACTAAGGAGGATAGTGTGAGAGCAAATATGGCGGATATGCTCACTTTTAAAGAGATTCATGCAAGGAGTGAGTTGAAGAAAGACTTGGAAAAGAAGATAGCACCAAGCCCAACTATGCATGCAGAGCTTCAGGATGTAGAGGGTACCTTATACTTTGACGGGGCTTTCAAGAGGAGCATTAATAAGGGCACGTTGGTTATGTATTTGTGGATAAAAATGGCATTGAGTGCTGGTTTGGAATCCAAGAAGTGGATGTAAAGAGTAATAATGAGGCTGAGTATGCAAGCCTCTGTTTGGGCTTGGAAGAATGTATCAAAAGACATGTAAGGAGGTTGTTAATCAAAGGTGATTCTATGTTGATTCTGCGGAAAGTTCAAGGTACTTGGAAGGTTAATCAATAAGGCATGAAGGGCTGGTTTTTCAAAGTGAGGAGGTTGTTAAAGTCTTTTACTTCCTTTCAAATATGGCATGTACCACGAAATATGAATGTAAGGGCTCATGAGTTGGCGGAACAGGTGTTCACAAAGGATGTGCATGCGGTGATAATTAGAGGGCCAAGGTATCTTGGAAGGGAATCCCTCAATGGGGAAGAACATGTGTTGCAAACGTGTTTTGCAAGAAAGGGATTGGCTTCTCAACAAAGGCATGCAATCACACGAAGATCTATGAGGTATGTCTTGGTTGGAGAGCAAATGCATCACAAGGGGGCTGATGGTGTCATGAGAAGAGTTCTCTACCATGATGAAATTTTTTATTGCTTAAAAGCATGTCATGAGGAAGGATGTGGAGGCCATTTTGGAGTGGAAATTACAAGAAGGAAAGTATTGAATGCTCAATGTATGTGGCCAAGTATGAATAGGGATGTTGTGCATTGGTGTAGAAACTGTCACGAGTGCCAAATATATCAAAAGAGAAAGCTGATGCCCTAGCCTTTGAGACACTATGTAAGCTATGGACCTTTTGAGAAGTGGGGTGTGGATGTAATTGGTCCTCTTCCAGGCACTAGAAATGGGAAGCACTACATACTTAGTGCAGTGGATTATATGACAAGATGGCCAGAAGCAAAGGCTAGTAGAGGGGCTACAAGCAAAGATGTATGCAACTTTATCTTTGATTGCATATGTTGTAGATTTGGAGTGCCGTTGGAGCTTGTAAGTGATCAAGGGAAAAAGTTTAGGAATGATCTTATCACTGAATTGGTGGAGAAATTGGAGATCAAACATAGGTATGCTACTCCTTATCATCCACAATGCAATGGGTTGGTGGAGGCATTCGATGGAGTTTTACAGAAGATGTTGTTCAAGATTGTGGAAGAACATCCAAAATATTGGGACATGTATTTGGACAGGGCACTGTGGGCATGTAGAGTGACTCAAAAATCATCCATGTGCTTCACTCCATTTCATTGGTATATGGAGAAGAGTGTGTTATTCCGATTAATGTGATGCTTCCTTCATTGGAGTTCATTTTGAAGCATAGTTTGGTTGAGGAGGAGCATGTAAAAGAGAGACTAGCATCTATGCATAGCCTCTTGTTGGATAGAGAAAGTGCCATTAGATACTATAAAGACTTGGGAAGACGAAGGGCTGATGTATTCAATGAAAAGATAAAGGCAAAAGGGCTATGTGAAGGCATGTTGGTCATGAGGTATACTAGTGCTTTGGACAATACCTTTCAAACGAGGTTCAAGGCATAAGGTGTATGATAATGGAAGCTATCAGCTCAAGGACGTGGATGGAAAGATGCATAAGGCAAGAGTCAATGGGATCCGAATCAGGCCTTATGTGACCAGAATCATGTGATGAAGCAAGAAATGCATATGGAACACTTGAAAGTGTTGCATGCTTGTTGGGGGGGCAATATGTGACATGTTTTGGCGAAATGGTGCGGACCACCCCAAATTCTTTGAGATATGTTTTTTAATGCTTTTGGGGGCCTTATATGTAAATAAAGCATGCTTGTACAAAATGTACAAAGGCAGTGTGTGTTACGGCAGTAGCCGCACATGCGGTCCTACGGAGGTCTAGACACTGCGGATCAGAAGTCATGCGGTATGCGGTGGCTGTAGTAGCAGTTCTTCATAGGATATCATGGGACAGGAGTGTGTGCACTATTCCCGATCTGCACTGGAGCAGCGGTTGTATATGGAGGGGCATATCTGCTTTTGATGTAACTTAACCAATCTCTATGATATTCATGGCATCTACTGTTGTAACTCTGTGTCTGGATCACACATGAATGCAGCAAGAGGTGTTCTATGTCTGTGTACTATGTACTTACCTCTATTGTCATTCTATATGCTGATGTGTACATAATGTAGTTGCGGATAATCATTCCCGTAATGCCTATTACTCCTATGTGGGCAATAGCCATTACATCTGGCAACCACGATGCGTGATGGACGGCCTGCGATGTATATGCATGCGCACTAGGTCACAGGGTCCGCTTGACTCTGTGGTTCCAGTTGTAGGAAGACGTCGGAGGAGAGGCGGTTCGGATGAATTTGTTTTTTCTTCACCGCACATTGAGGAATCTGTATCTCCATCACCAAGCTCGGTGCGTGGTAGGCGGTTGCGGCGAGCGAGATGTACTCCGCGCAGTCAGTCATGTCCTCTAGTCATACGTTCACCCTCACCCACACAGGTTGCTCCACCACCGTCTCCGGTAAGCAGTCCGGGAGTATCTCCGCCACTGTCTCCACCTCCTAGTGCTCGTCAGCTTTTTCCGGGAGGAGGAGGTACAGTTGGGCAAGGGGTGATGGCTCATCCTCAGATTAAGTATAGTCGGTTTCGAGGTCTTTCGAGTGAAGAACCTGATGAACATTTGCACCAATTCAATAAAGCTTATGGATTGAATCATCTTGGGGTGGTGATTCCTCTTCATCAACAATCAGTGTTTGAATCTACAGTCTCGGGGAAAGTTGCTCTAGACAGAATACTTCATGTATGTGATGGATCACTTTTTAATGTCAATTTTGGTGCTACAAGAGATATGACATATCAATCTAAGTGGCTCCATAACTACTATCCACTACCAGTTCAACGTGTTGTATATGTTCCTGATGATACGACTTGTCAAGTAAAGGGTATTGGAGATTTATATCCTTGTACCTTATCTTCTTCTACTCGAATTTTGCGAGGAGTATTACATGTACCAGATCTTCAACGTAATCTTCTTTCAGTTGCTAGACTCATTGTTCTTGGTCTCTTTGTTGTATTTGATCATACCAAATACCGAATTGAGAAAGATCAACAAACTATAGCCACTGTTTCTTGGAATGGTAATTTGTTTGAACTCTCTCTCTCGATGATGTAGCAAATTGTTAGTAGTGGCTAACACAGGCTACACAAATTATGCACCAAGTTGTGGATGTGCTATAGTGCACAATATTTTCTTTTCATTGTATATGACTTATGCTCATTTAGGAGTTCCAAAGTTGTATGAGTCTAAGCTAGAGAGCTCAACTTTATCCCATAATTGAAGGGTTTGAGGTCCAAAGCTATAAAAGAGCCCTATGATTAATGAGAATTCATTCTTGGGTGAGGACTCCTCTTTGTAGAGTGGATGGTCATGAGGCTCATGGGCTTTCCATGCCCATGTAGCTCTTGATTTCTAATAATTGATTACACCTTCTTTCTTATTAGTCTCTTTGGTTCATTATGTGGAGTGAGATTGTATTAGTGTGATGGTAGATCTCCTAGTCCTTGTTTTGATTTAATATATTCTATACACACCATTGGCCATGGTGTGTGACGGCTGTGCCTTCCTTCTCTTCGTCTCTCTCTACAAGGTGCGGTTAGTGTGTGTGCATACGTAGTCGCATTGAGGGGTTGTGCCGAAATGGACACACTAATGTGGAGTAAGTATGTTAATTGCATGCTTGTGTAGTTGTGAATAAGAGTGATTGATGTGAGAGGTTAATTTCAACCAGGTGATTGTGTGCGAGTGATTAGTGAGTAGGAATGTGTTGTTGATTAGAGGAATCCCTTTCCACGGCTTCTCTCTATGATGAGTAGAAGGATCCCTTGAATCCTCTATGTTGATACATCTTATGCTTGTGCTTCCATGCCCTAGCCGGGTTGCCGATCCAAGACTTGATAATTTTGTGGGTTGCAATTAGGTCATGCTACAACGCCTCCCTACATTTGGCACCATTGTCGGGGATTGATAACCTAAGCTAGTGAGTTAGGATGTGTAGAATAGAGTAATTTCACTACTAACTTTGTTGGTTTTTGAGTGTGTGTAACTCATTTTTTGGTTTAATTTGATGATGTTCTGCAAGAAATTGATGTTAATGCTGAGTTATGAATACCCCAAATTCCGAATTACACCCCCAATTTCACTAATTTCATGCTAACCCTTGCTAATTCACCTCTTTACATGCTGATTTTACTAATTTCATGCTAATTTTGACTAACCTTTCTAATGTAACCACTAACATTTGAAGTATAAAGTATGTGAAATCCCCTTGTAAGAGGTGGAATCATCACTCTAATCAAGTTAATTGTGCTAATTTATGCTTAATTTGATGATTTGAGTGTGTGATTTTTTTACCTACAAATGGTCAATTTTGGAGCCAAATTGATGGTGTGTGTGCAATGATGCGACTTCGCGTGGAGCAAAGGAATATCTTGGAGTGTAATTACGATGTAAGTGCACTCACTTGTTATGTCAATTTTTGATTGATCAATGTAATTCAATTTGCTAATCATTTGCTAGAATTAGGTGTGTAACACAAATTGACCTACACTTTGCACCTAATTTGATACACTTGGAATGAAATTGATATTCAAATTGTGACTAATGAACTTTGTGTGTATCTAAATAATGCTTAATTCTCATCAAGAATTCATGTGTGTGTATAAAAATCATTGTGTGTGTGCATGCACCGAAGAGGGAACAAAACTGTCAAAAATTTCAAGTGTGTGTGCACCTAATCTTTAGTGTGTGCATGCATATAAAGTGATGCAGTTGATGATACATGAGTATGCAATCATGTAAATGATATGTATGTTAGGCTAATTCAATCATTGGATAAGCCTAATTGCCAAAAAAAATGGGCAAAAAATTGAGTGTGTGTGTGTCCATCCATGACCACTTGATTTTCAATGATTTATGGTCAATTGGGACACCTAAATGGTTTTTTGATTGTGAAATGTTCATGAAAAGTATGTGCAATCATTAGGTATAAGCCTAAATTCATTTCCAATTGAGAAAAATTTGATCATTTGTGCTTAATTTTTGAGTGTGTGCATTGCTTGATTGGGTAAAAATAGTGCTAAATTTTTAGAAATTGAGCATGCATGCATTCACTTATGCTTGATTGAATTTGCAGTTTGAGCATTGCAATGTGGAATTGATGTAATTATTGCATAAAAGTTTGGCCTAAATTTGGGTGTGTGTGCCTACTCAATGGCATGTGCAATCTGGTCCTTGAATGAATAATTGGTATTTTTTAACCAATTATGATGATTAATTTGGCCAAATAGGTGATATGTGTGTCACAATTGGCTTTGAGAATTGAGATAGATTACTGAATTGGTACTCAATTTTGTAGATTTTTAGTGCATTACCATGCTAATGATGAATCAATTAGATGAACATGAAAAAAAAGCATTAATGTTTGTGCCTATGCAATGACATTATCTATCCAATTTAATGATGAATGATTGGTGTCTCATCACTAATCATGATGATTGCAAGACCGAAGAGATTAGTAAGTGCATCATTTGAAAATCGGTGTGGATGACTCAATTGATATGCAAATGAGGATGATTTTATGTATTGACATTATTGTGTATGTCAATTTGATTGGATATGGTAAGATTTTTGATGATTTGTGCATTTGGAGATGCCATAATTATATGTGTGTAGCCTCACAAACCGTAAATGATAAATCCGATAGGGTTTGGATGATTAGGGCTTTGAAATAAGAGTAATTAATTTTGCGATGATTAAAAGAGAAAAAAGGATTTGAATTGACCATGTTTTGTGCCAACTGGGTTTGCCTAATTGTGGATAGTCATATGAGAAACTCATGATGAAATGAGTGAAAATTAGTTTGGTTTGGAAAATTGAAAGTATTGAACTACATTATGTGTATACAACGCATGATTTGAAGTCATTTTTCGATTTTGTATTCATTATTTTGAAAGAACGTTGGGCATCGAATTATCTATGGCTTCATAATTGGAGAAAATTACAAAAAAAGTGTATGTGCTTATGTACATTGATGCCAAATCGATCAATTGTGAGTGCTTGAAAGGCTATGATTAACAAAAGAACCAAACAGCTGTTGACACAACCTTCCTTGATTGTGAGAACCTCCCCTTACGAGGTTAATAAATAAAAATAAAATAAAAATTCAATGAGCATGGGCCACTTTTGGCACTAGCGAAATGAGACACACACACACATGTCGCAACTCGAGCTCCTGGCGGGATTTGCTCCAAGCCTCTCTCTCCCTTGGCCCATTATTGGTGCATCCTCTCATCACCCAAACTGGGCCACCCACACACCACTTGCTTATCTCGGTGCTCGCAACACACACACACGCACTCACTACCTGCCAATTTCTCGTAACTCAAACCCGTAACTCAAGCCTACCACACACCAAATAAAGGTTGTTTATAGGCCGTGCTGCCTTGAAGGCGTTGCTGCTCATACCCACGTCACCATTCATGTGCTGCTTGGTGGTAATTATAAAACCCAACAACTCTCTTCCCTCTTGATTCTTGCATGCGTCCTTTCACACTCCCTCGCCCTCTTATTCCTCTTGATTTATTGTACACACAACCCCTCAGTTGGGATCTATTATGGGATGCAGCCCACCGGCAATTGGTTAATTCTCGGCTGGAGCAGATGTCAGAGCCCAACAAGGTCAGATTTGGCCACACTGAACTGAGATTTTTCCTTGTTATCATAGAGAAGCTTTGCTTCTCGATCCCCAAGTCCCGAGTCCATCTTGGATCCTGTCCTAGATTTCTCTTTGTTGCAGGGTCGTAGTTACTTCAGTATTGCGTGTTGCAAGTTGCCACACACAGACACACATACACACCGTCGTGCTTGGCGCAGATGCAACAACCGATTATGGCACAACACACACACACACTTTTTTACAGAGCCACCACAACAGGGCCCACGCCATCAAGCCATCGACGATAGAGAAGATCTTTTAAAAAAAAAAAAAAAAGAGGGATTTGTTTAGATTTTCCAAATTGCACTACATGGGGGCCACCAAGAGTGGGCTGACTTGTTCATTCAAAAATAAGCTCAACAATGCAAAAATTTGTTTCAAAGCCAACATTGTCTCTCTTTTCTCGTTTTATATGACTAAATCTGTTGATGATATCAAGCACATCACATTGCGCATTCCATTGTGCTTGCAATGGTGGCCATAGGCTTTGTGTGCCATGATTAGGGTGATTTAGTGCTTGGATTACATGAAAAAGTTCATTGTACTAATACTAATGTTGAAGACTTGTAGTGCTTATTTTGAACACTAACTACTTGCATGCCTTATGTTGTTTTGGGGTAGTATGGACAATTACACATTGGGCATTTGCGAGAGCTAAAACATTAACTTCATCATCTTTCTCTCTGTTATGTATGCCATACTCACTACATGAGAGCAAGCAAAAAGAATCAATTGTATATGCATGATGATTGTGTCAAACACTTGTATATATCAATGAACTTCATTGTAAGAAAA
Organism: Adiantum capillus-veneris; assembly: GCF_014529385.1. NCBI lineage: Eukaryota > Viridiplantae > Streptophyta > Polypodiopsida > Polypodiales > Pteridaceae > Adiantum > Adiantum capillus-veneris. The sequence goes on from NC_140957.1 coordinate 81,055,105, forward strand.
GAAGAAAATATTGGCTTGAGCATAGGGTTTGGCATCATTGATAATATTTTTTGGCACTTGGGGTTTGATATCACGTGAAGCATTCTTCATGCTTGACTTGAATGTAAAAAAACCTGCAAATCACTAAAATGGGTCTTATTTGATGTCCAAGAGAAAGAGTTAAAAATTTCAGGGTTGTGGTTGATTGTGCATTTTTTATTGCCTACTTTGAATGACAAATGCTTTCCTGCACTAACAATTGAGCTTTGTTTTGAAGGGTTGTGGGCAAGAGTGTGCTTTCATTGATCCAAGAAGGGGTCATCATTGCAAAATTTGGCGAATTAGAGACATTCCAATTGATCGGATTAAAAGTTGTATATATGCTAGCTCATAGCTTGGTCAAAAGTTAAATTTTTTATTTTGAGCTAGTATTTACGCAACTGTTTTGAAGCTTTCAAGTACAAATTTGGCTAGTGAGAGCCATTCATTTTCTTTTCATCAAGTTGTAGTCATCTCTAGCTCATAGATTGCACTAGAAAATGTAAAATTTCATGGAGCTAGTTATTAGCCAACTTCTTGAAAGGCTTTAAATTGTAAAATTTTCCTATTGAGAGCCACTTCATTTCATTCAAAAGTTGCACTATTTTCAGCTCTTGGCTTGTTTTTTGCATATTTCATTGAGCTAGAAATTAATCGACTTTTGAATCATGCATGAGAGTTGGTAAAAATTGTCAAATGTGCTTATGTAGAAGCATATTTTATCTCTGATGGTTGTTATTTATGCATAAATTTTCTATCAAAGAGCATCATGTGCATAAACAAAGGCACTTTTTGCTCTTGGGTTTTTTCCTTTGGCAAATTATGGTATGCAAGACCCTAGCTTTAGGTTTTTATTAATGTTTCTTGTGTGCTTTTGGCTTTCAATAATTGGCTTTTGTAGCTTGTGTTTACACTTAGCTTCAAAAATCTTGGATTGTAATAAAAGATCAAGAGACTTATCTACACAAAGGATGCTTACTCAAGGATGCACAAAGAGCATGAATAGGTGTAATCCTCCCATGGTTTTGCTCTTTTTTTAATCTCTTCATTCTCTATGCTTGGATTAAGTGAAATTTTACTTCTATGAAAAGCTAGGCATCCTAAAGTTTCAACACTTTGCTTTGTGGAAATTAACTCATCAAAAATTTAGGTTTTATGTGTGCTAAACATAGGTAATTGGTCTTGACCTTAGGTTAATATAGGTTCATTTCTCATTAGTCCTAGACTCTTAGTGATAGTTTTAATACTCCATTCAATTTTAACATGACCTAGGGCTATGATTAGGCTTTAGTCTCTTTAGTCCAATTACCATACGCATCTCATGTTGGGAAGCAATAAAAAGTTCTAAAAAATGAATCAATGAAGCAAAAAAGTGTCAAGAAAAAGTAGCAAAAATGCTACTGGACACATGAAAATCAAAATTTCTATGTTATGTTGTGTCTATGTGAGGCCTAGCGCCTTATTGGCACTTGGAAAGCGAGGGGAATCACCTTGGCTAGCATGGTCAAGGCCCTAAATCGATCCCCTGGGCTGATAGGAGTTAGCCGTCGCCTTGGTAGGCTGGTAGGCTTTTGGAACACCTTCTTGAGGGTTCAAGGAGCCAGAAGTCGCACCTAGAATTGCCTTGGGGTGGTAGCCTTGTGATTGTGCTTTACTTTTTTCAATGAATGACAAAAACAGAACTTACATGAGCTTCAAAAAGCTTTGACAATGTACTAATAGTTTATGAGCTTTTTATAGCCCGTAGACATGCTAGACTTGGATGAATTATTAAGATTGTTCACATAGTTTATAGGCTAGTAGGTTTATGAACTTGCATTAGCCTAAGTTCATAATTGATTGCATGGGTTTCATGCATAAAACTGAAATTTCAAGTGGTTTAATCTTCACAATAGTTTAGGTGTCTTGTTGGCTTTATATTGTCTAGTTTTTTACTATGGTTGACCCATCTTTTAGAAGCAAAAAATCACTTTGCATAATTGTTCATTGTGCTTCATGTTTTATTCATTCTTGGTGGCCTTTGATGCTCATTACATGTTCTTATGTTTTGCAGCTCAACATTTCTTCCATGGACTTGCTTTCTCAAGTCACCGTGTCTTGCTTCCTCGGCACACGAGGACGTGCGTCAAATTAGGTGTAATGGAATTGATATTTTGATGATATATTTGTGAAATATTTGATATTATGATGAAGCATTGCAATGTTGATTTGAATTGTGGAATATGATCACTTGTTGGGTGTTGTGTGAGCAGATCAGTGATTGGCACATGCTGGACAATAAAGCGATAGCAGTTATCCGGAATAAAACTGCCACCATTGGATTTTCTATGGCAAGCCTTAGTATTTATGGTTTAGTTATAAGTTGAGATGTAGACAGCTATGAATTGTTACATTGAGCTCTTTATGAGCCAGGACTATTTTATGCCCAAGTGTGAATTGGATGTAACTCATTTTTGAGCATGAACTTTTCTATAAATAAAATACGTGCAAGAGGGACATGCTCACTCTTGCACGGGGGGAGATTGTACCCAGTGCTTGTGTCTTGTTCTCTCCTCTCTTCTCTCTTGCCGTGCGGCGTAGTACTTCGCTCTAGGAGGTGCGCCTGCACGTGTTCTTTCGCTCTCTCCCGCTCTCTATCTCTCTCTGTTCGTGTACGACTTGGTCATATACTCACAGGCTTTGTCAAGTATGCGTAATTGCGGTGTTTTGTTGTTTCCATCATGCTATTCGAGGTATTTTGCAGGGACGCTACGCTCCCGTCTGTAGCAGTGGTATCAGAGCATGGATCATCGCTCCTTGCGTACACGAATCATGGCAACAAGGATCTTTATGCACAATTAACATGAAGATAAGTTTTCTCTTTTATGGTTATCACTGATTATATTTCACGACTCTTCTCTGCTCTGGGATAGGAAGAGGTCTATTTTTCTTTCTGTTATTGGAAGCCTTCCTGCAAGTATCGAGTAATTCTTATATAGAAGTTGAATGGAGCCTATGTGTACTATTTGATTAGTCGACATAGGCTATTGTTAGAATAAGAAGATATGGTACTTAGATAGGCGCATGTATGTGTAAGAATCACGTAATTCCCAATGATTGTACAAATAATCCCTAGAGATCTATTTAAAAAATAAATAAATAAAAAATGACTGAGTTTGAAAGAGTAGCAGACGGGAAAAGAGAAGAAGGGCCGTTACCAACGAATTTTAGTGCTCTAGAAACCGTCTCAAGAGTTGGAGAAGGCGAGACATCCGAGCAATTCTTTCTCATCCGTAGCACGGGACACAACCCCTAAGGACCACATTCATAATGAATTTTTTTTTAAATTATTTTTAAAACTTTCAATCAATACAGCATACCCTGTATGCGAGGTCCGACCATAAGCGCAAAAAAAAAAAACGCACGCTTTTCTTTTTTTTCTTCGTTTTGGTCGCCCTTCTCCCTCTCTATCTCTGTGTGGCACCAGCTTACCCTGTCGATCCAGGAGCCCCCCAGTCACCACCTTCTACCTGCACTGCCAGAACTGAGTGTGTGTGGGGTTTCTTATGTGAATGTCAATCCAGGCCAAGCAAGAGATCATGGACTGCGTGTGTGTGGGGCCCATTCAATGGCGTCATCATCTGTGAGTGTGTGAGTTGAGAGCCAGTCAATTGGGCGAGCATATCAGAGTTGCAGGCTCGCAGAATTGTAGGTGTGTGTGTGAGAGCAGCACACGTGAGAAGATCCTACGCATCAGTGGCAATCTGACTTCGTCGGCTTTCCCCCTTTTTTTGATGTCGCTGCCCAAGGCAAGGGATGTAACTGGAGTGGAATATCGGCAGGGAGTCATAACGGGATATCATACAATCAGTTGAAGTTAACAATAGCGCCATATTCCCATGGGGTAGGTAACTGGAGCTGAACGGGAGGTGGTGGCAAGCTGGAAGAGAGAGAAAGAGAGAGAGAAGCTGCGACGCCACAGGTGGCCATGAACTAATGTTAGCGCATGCAAAGGTTGGCAAAAAAAGGTGAAGATTACAAACCATGCAAAGTGACCCACTGGCGAGCAACTCCCTGATTATACAATTCCTGGTGAAAAGCAGCTGACGCGCTTGTTGAGATGGGTAGAGAGACAACTAACAGAACCGACTGAACCACTCCCTCTTTCTCGCATGCCGACCACACCTTTAGGATCTTTTTTCTCTTGCCCTCTCATATTCCACAACCTCTCCCCAGGTCTCGGTGCCTGGCATACACTATTTCTTTTTTACTTCAAAACAACAAGGGAGATTACCACAAAAAGTTTTTTTGCAATCTATCCCGCAGAGAGTTTTCTTTTACCATACCTAAGCAAGCATACACACCCATCTACATCGCCTTCCTCTTTGACATGTCGAGGGTACGGACCGCGTCGCGCTACCCAAGCAGACCGAGCTTGTCAAACCTATCAAACACGGTGGTAATTCTCGTCGCCCTTCTTCAATTATATGCCTCCTCTGCTATGTCGCATTCACAACCAACGACACGTTGATTGTGCACCGCTACATCATCAGCAACCTACTCGTCTGCATTGCTTCTACGTCAAAAACCTCGCAACTGCTCTACACCATCAGGAGATTCGCACTACCTGGCGTTGGGCTTATGAACTCTTTTACTCTATTCAACAGCATGGAATCAGGTTAGTCAAATTTATTCACCGCAAACCTTTTACCCCGGCTAGGGATTTGTAGTAAATCAACGTAATTACCAACTTTCCCCATCATCATGGAGACAAACGGTGCCAGTGCCCCCTCCGACTAGACCAGTGATTCACCTCTACCGGCACCGACCTTGGAGCAACAAGTATTCTTACTGCAATAGGAATTAGACATTGCGAATCAATGCCTCGCCGCAAATGATCAGAAACGAGCACGAGAAGACGACAACGAAGATGAACGTATGATCAAAATTTTGAAGGCTGCGTTCGAAGCTCAAAAATCCAGCAAAGAGGCAAAGATAAGTCAAAAATCTTTCACGTTTTTCAAGTTTGATGGTTGCAAAATTGGTAAAACGGTGGTCTTGGTTAACTCAATTCGACGATTATTTTGCTGGAGAATCTTTCACTGAAAAAGATAAAATTAAATGTGCTACGAATCACCTTTCTGGTCAAGCTTCACTTTGGTGGAGCGTGCTTCGCAAAACGGCAGAACGACCATCAACTTGGGACAATTTTCAACAGCGGGTCAAAGACTCTTTCCTACCCCCTCAGTTTGGTCTTGACGCTCGGCGTGCTTGGGCCAAATTCTCTTGGATGCAAGAAGACACCATTTCTCGTTACATTGACCGCTTCTGGGAATGTCTTCTACTCCTCCGTATGGTAGAAGAAGTGCCTGCAGAGTCTCTCCAACGCAAATATGAAGACGGTCTTCCCAATGGTATACAGTCAAAACTCAATTCCCTCAAACCAACGTCTCTTTATGAAGCTATATCCTTGGCCTACGATGCTGAGAGAGAAATCAACTCTATCATCCATGAAGTGCGCAACACGCGTAACCCCTATCGTCCTAGTTTTCAACCTCCCAATCAGTGGGGTAACAACAATCGCAACCGCAACCGCAATCGCAACGGTAATAATTTCAACAGGTATACTTCAAACCCTCACACAAATAATTACACACAAAACCGTCCACTCCCCTTTCCCCATAGTCACCAAAACACTCATCGCCCACAACACAACTCTTCCACTCCACCCAAACACACTGCACCTCAAATTTCAAACACACATCCCAATCCCCCTGCACGTCATAATGGTGTTCGGTGCTTCAAATGCCGCCAATATGGCCATGTTGAAGCCAACTGCACCAACAATCGTCCACCCGGACCTCGCCAACCCACAGCTCGCATACACAACATCGAAGATGAATCAGAAGCCCTAGACGATGATATGGCTAATTGGAGAACGACAACACCACCTCACCTACCAGGTAATCCAATTTCAATTCATGCCTTGCTCCGTCAAACAGGACAAATCCAAGATTCAAGCGTGTCTATTTTACATGATGATGGTAGTTCACACGACTTTATTTCTGAAAAATTGGTAAGAAAATTGAATTTAACCACCACACCGTCTGCATACAAAGTTAAATGTGCTTTTCAAGGAACTAGGTACAATGTCACACGTGAAATTAAATCTCTCACAATTACCATTGGTGATTACACAGAACAACGTGATTTTTTAATTTCACCATTGCAATCCACGGATATCATTCTGGGCATGCCTTTCGACACCAACATAATCCACACATTGACTATCGCACACACACCATGAATTTCACCTTTAATGGAAAATCTATTTCACTTTCTGCTGATGCATCACTTGCTATGTTTCCCTTGATATCACACACACAAGCAAAACGTGCACTACAAAAGGATGACAAAGCATACATGATATTTGTTATTGAAGTGGAACACACACAATCGTCTCTCTCTCACACACATAATGATTTCCTCTCACAGTATAATGACTGCTTTGTGGATGATTACCCCCCTCACCTACCACCCTCTCGTGGTGAATTAGATCATAAAATTGAAATTTTTCCAGGCTCACAACCTCCACACAGAGCACCATATAGACATAGTCCCTTGCACCAACAAGAAATCCAAAAACAAATCACCAAACTCCTAGATAAGGGCCTCATCCGTCCTAGTGCATCCCCTTTTGGTTCCCCAGTTCTCCTAGTCCAAAAGAAAAACAAAACTTTTCGCATCTGCATAGACTACCGTGCATTAAACAAAGTTACTGTCAAAAACCGCTATCCCATCCCACGTATAGACGATCTCCTAGATCGCTTACGAGGAGCGAAACTGTTTAGCAAAATTGACTTGAAATCAGGATACCATCAGATCCGTATGCACCCTAATGATATTTTTAAAACTGCATTTCGTACCCAGTCTGGTCATTATGAGTTTATTGTCTTACCGTTTGGTCTCACAAATGCACCTGCCACATTTGCTAGGATGATGAACAAAATATTTCTTGATTATCAAGACTTTGTTATTGTGTTCTTTAATGACATTTTGATTTTTAGTCGTGATGAGCACGAACACAAAAAACACCTGCATATTGTCTTTGAGTTATTGCGTGACCACTAGTTGTTTGCAAATCTAGATAAAAGTACATTTTTTCAAACACACATTGACTATTTAGGCCACATAGTCTTAGAAAAAGGAATATATGTTGACCCTCAAAAGATTGACACTATTAAAACATGGCCTACCCCCAAATCCGTGCATGACATAAAATCCTTTTTAGGTTTAGCAGGCTTTTATCGAAAATTTGTCAAAACCTTCTCACACATTGCGTCACCGATGACCACTTTACTTCGTCAAAAAGTACCATTCAATTGGGGTCCCACACAACAAAAATCATTTGACACTCTCAAATATCTCCTTACACATGCCCCCGTCCTGCAGTTACCCGACTTCACACAACCCTTCTTTGTAGTTGTTACAGATGCCAGTGGCTCAGGCATAGGCGTAGTCTTAATGCAAAATGATCACCCACTTGCCTACGAAAGTCGAAAACTCAAACCATCAGAAACCAAATACAACACATACGATAAAGAATTGCTAGCAGTAGTCCATGCTCTAGACATGTGGAAACACTAGCTTATGTGCTCCGAAGTTCTAATCAAGACTGACCAACAGGCCATTAAACATCTTCTAACTCAATCCACCATTTCTGATCGTCATATCCAATGGGCAGGTTTTATTAAAAATTTTCATCCTATGATACAATACCAACCAGGTAAAGCAAATGTAGTAGCAGACGCATTAAGTAGAAAACCTGAAGTGAATGTCTTCTCTGTTACTCGTTCATCTGTCTTCGATAAAATCAAGCATGTTTATTTGAATCACATTTCTGTGAGTGATGTGCAATCTTTTCATTCTATGCCTAACACATATGCTCACGACCCACAGTTCTCACGTGCTTGGTTTGAAATAACTCACAATAATGGTCTTCCCTATGAACACTACACATTAGCAAATGGTTATCTTTATTTTCAGCAAAAGTTATGCATCACAACACCCTTCAAGGAACTAGCAATGACTGAAATGCATGCACCACCATATATGGGTCACCGAGGAATTCAATCCACACTCACTGCATGTCAAGATCATTTTTTTTGGCCTGGAATGAAGCACGATATCACAAAATTTGTTTTAGAATGTTTGATATGTCAAAGAGTTAAACGTCATCATGGTAAGTCTTATGGTCTTTTAATGCATCTCCCCATACGTGCTAGTCCTTGGAAACAAATCTCCATGGATTTCATCACAGGACTCCGTACCACATCCTCACACAATGACATGATATGGACCATAGTGGACCGTTTTAGCAAACAAGCATACTTTGTACCCTGCAAAAAGACATTGTCTGCACCACAGGCTGCAAAGATTTTCCTCCAAACCATCTTCCCTTATCACGGCTTCCCCAAGGTCATTCTCTCCGATCGTGATGGATGCTTTTGCAATCATTTTTGGGTCGACCTAGCCAAAAACTTAGGCTCTAAAATGGATTTCACATCTACATTTCACCCGGAAAGTAATGGTCAAACAGAAGCCACAAACAGTACCATTATGGATCTTCTTCGATCTTATACCACTGCCAATACTGCAAACTGGGACCAACACACCCCACTCATCCACAAACCGTGCACCTTTTGAAATTGTCTATGGGAAAAAACTCCCTGTCCCTGTCTCCACTATTAGCATTGATGTCCCTGCGGCTGACACTTTAGCAAGAGATCACACACACATTTTACAAGAAGCCACAGCTTGCATTAAACGAGCACAAGAACGATACACTGCACAAGCCAATAAGAAACGAAGACCTGCACCTTTTAAAGAAAACGACCTTGTTTGGCTTAGAATAGAAAAATGACGCTTAAAAAGTGTAGAAAAACACCCTAAAGTGAAATTGGCCCCTAGATTTTATGGCCCATTCAAAATTCTTCAAAAAATAAATGATAATGCGTTCCGCTTGGGCATTCCCTCACATTGGAAAATACACAACTCCTTCCATGTCAATTTGCTGAGACCACACAAGGGACCTATTCCCGACACCCCTACCACAGTTGACCCCCCCTTCATTGAGGACGATGAAGAAATTTTGACTCCCGAAATAATTTTAGATCATGGCATGACCACTACCCGTAGAGGAAACCAGTACATAAGATATTTGGTAAAATACAAAAACCATTCCTTAGAAGAGTGTCAATGGATCTCTGAGCAATCGCTAAGTCCACACTACCGTCACTTGATACTTGCATACCACACACCTAGAGACACAGATTCGCCGATTTAGGCAGAGCCTCTCTACTAGTGTAGATTCGCCGATCTAGGCAACATGAACTCAAAATGCAGATCCGCCGATTTAGGCAGCATTAGTGCAGATTCACCGATTTAGGCAGCACGAACATTGGTGTAGATCCTCCGATCTAGGCAACACTAAATTACTAGACCACTCCACCACTGGCTGGCCACCACTGTCGCTAGTTTGGTTTTGGTAACAATTGAGTACATTTTCTTTTCAACCCCGGGGTATGTAATGGAATTGATATTTTGATGATACATTTGTGAAATATTTGATATTCTGATGGAGAATTGCAATATTGATTTGAATTGTGGAATATGATCACTTGTTGGGTGTTGTGTGAGCAGATCAGTGATTGGCACATGCTGGACAATAAAGCGATAGCAGTTATCCGGAATAAAACTGCCACCATTGGATTTTCTGTGGCAAGCCTTAGTATTTATGGTTTAGTTATAAGTTGAGATGTAGACAGCTATGAATTGTTACATTGAGCTCTTTATGAGCCAGGACTATTTTATGCCCAAGTGTGAATTGGATGTAACTCATTTTTGAGCATGAAATTTTCTATAAATAAAATACGTGCAAGAGGGACATGCTCACTCTTGCACGAGGGGAGATTGTACCTAGTGCTTGTGTCTTGTTCTTGTTGAGCTTATATGTGAAGCTACTCAATATATGGCTTCTCTATATATGGCACCCAGGTCCCCTCTATATATACATCATCTCATGTGTGTATTCTACACACTTTGGGGTTCTAGTTCTGTGTTCTCTCCTTCTCTCTCAACATGGTATCAGAGGTGTACGTTTTTGTTTTTGATTTTCCTCCTGATCAAAATCGATTTTGCAGAAATGACCCGCGTGAGGGATCCGAATCGATGTGGTCTACAACTTTGCAAAAGGAAGTTTTTTCAAATTCTGCACCGATTTTGAGTTATCGTTCACGGACTGCGTACACACCTGAAAAGCAGCTTCCGCGTTTTGTTTTTGATTTTTCTGCTAATTGAAAACGATTCTGCAGAAACTACCTGCTGAAAAGACCGGAATCGATGTGGTCTACAACTTTGCAGAAGGAAGTTTTTTCAAATTCTGCACCGATTTTGAGTTATCGTTCACGGACTGCGTATATACCTGAAAAACAGCTTCCGCGTTTTGTTTTTGATTTTTCTGCTAATTGAAAACGACTTTGCAGAAACTACCCACTAGAAAGACTGGAATCGATGTGGTCTACAACTTTGCAGAAGAAAATGATTTCAAATTCTGCACCGATTTTGAGTTATCGTTCGCGGACTGCGTACATACCTAAAAAGCAATTTCCGTTTTTTGTTTTTTATTTTTCTGCTTATTGAAAATGATTTTGCAGAAACTACCCGCGTGAGAGACCGGAATCGATGTGTTCTACAACTTTGCAGAAGAAACTACCCGCGATGGGGATTGGAATCGATGTGGTCTATAACTTTGCAGAAGAAAGTTTCTCTAAATTCTGCACCAATTTTGGGTTATCGTCTCGGACTGCGAATATGTTTGAAAATCAAAATTTTACTTTTTGCTTTTGATTTTTCTCATAATTGAAAACTTCTCAATTATATTTTTCTTCATCAATCATATATTTGTTACTGACGTAACTTTGCTGCAGAAGCCAGTTACACATCGTTCCGATTCAGTCGAGCCGTTGATGATCGTCCAAATTCTATCGAGCTACTGTTGGTACATGATCTTTTGTTATGTGATATACTCGTTCATTGATTCTCGTATAATTATTCTTTTAGAGATATAGTTTACGTTGTTTTATTGATAATTTCTCATTGATACCATAGTGATTTTGATGGTACCATGATGATGTTTTGTTAATACTTTGGTCATGGTGATTTTCATTGATACCATGATGATATGTCATTGATACCATGGTTATTCTCGGTGGTGCCATGATGATATTTCGTTGATACCATGGTTATTCTCAGTGATTCCATGATGATATTTCGTTGATTCCATGGTGATTTTTATTGATACCATGATGATGTTTTGTTGATACCATGGTTATTCTCGGTGATACCATGATGTTGTTTCGTTGATACCATGGTTATTCTCGGTAATTCCATGATGTTGTTTCGTTGATACAATGATTATTCTCAGTGATATCATGATGCTTTTCGTTGATACCATGATGATTTATTCATTTTTATTGACATAATGATGATATTTTGTTAATACTTTGATGGTATTCATTGATCACTACATTGATAAATGTTGTTTTATGTAGTATATACACATATCATTTGTATCACGTAATCACACATTTTGTACTTTTACGTTTATACTTTATGTACCATATGTTGTCGTGCGTATATATGTCGTCAAAAGAGTGGCATCGCGAACCATCTCTTATGGCATTGTGAACGTAATTATTTCATTAACGATGCTAATAATTTTCATAACATGTTTTTTTTTGGAGTCTATGATCTATGTAGGATTGATCAAAGAATTGATTTTATGAAGACAAACTTGGTGACAATAAAAGATTTATGAAGATATGTTTGGTGATGCCATATTGATGACAACATGAAGACATGTTTGGTGATGCGATATTGATGACAAGCTACACAGCAGATTCACGGAGACACTTTTGATTACAAGCTAATCGATAGCTTTTACACCTCTTTATTGAACCTTTGTATTCATTATTGTATTTGATAGGAGTAATGTAACTCCTCATAAAACATTCATTGTAAAAGGAGTGATGTAGCTCCTCGTAAACATTTGTATATTCAATGATTTTTATAATATAACGGTGGGTGTATATAGAGATGTGGGTTTTTCCCTTGATCCCCCAAGGGTTTTTTCATCCATAGTTAGGGACCCTTATTTGAGCGGGGGTGTTGAGCTTATATGTGAAGCTACTCAATATATGGCTTCTCTATATATGGCACCCAGGTCCCCTCTATATATACATCATCTCATGTGTGTAGTCTACACACTTTGGGGTTCTACTTCTGTGTTCTCTCCTTCTCTCTCAACAGTTCTCTCCTCTTTTCTCTCTCGCCGTGCCGGCGTAGCACTTTGCTCTACGAGGTGCACCTGCACGTGATCTTTCGCTCTCTCCCGCTCTCTATCTCTCTCTGTTCGTGTACGACTTGATCATATGCTCACAGGCTTTGCCAGGTATGCGGTGTTTTGTTGTTTCCATCGTGCTATTCGAGGTATTTTGCAGGGACGCTACGCTCCCGTCTGTAGCATTAGGAAGGGGGGAATGTTAGCAGCGGCTAACACAGGCTACACCAATTATGCACCAAGTTGTGGATGTGCTATAGTGCACAATATTTCCTTTCATTGTATAGGGCTTGGGCTGATTTAGGAGTTGCAAATTTGTATGAGTCTAAACTAGAGAGCTCAACTTTATCCCATAGTTGAAGGGTTTGAGGCCCAAAGCTATAAAAGAGCCCAATGCTTAATGAGAAGTCATTCTTGGGTGAGGACTCCTCTTTGTAGAGTGAATGGTCATGAGGCTCATGGGCTTTTCATGCCCATGTAGCTCTTGAATTCTAATAATCATTACACCTTCTTTCTTATTAGTCTCTGTGTTTCATTATGTGGAGTGAGATTGTATTAGTGTGATGGTAGATCTCCTAATCCCTTTTCTAAGTTAATCTATTCTATCCACACCATTGGCCATGGTGTGTGAGGGATGTGCCTTTCTTCTCTTCATCTCTTTCTACAAGGTGCAGTTCGTGTGTGTGCATACGTAGTCACATTGAGGGGTTGTGCCGGAATGGACACACTAATGCGGAGTAGGTATGTTATTTGCATGCTTGTGTAGTTGTGATTAAGAGTGATTGATGTGAGAGGTTAATTTTAACCACGTGATTGTGTGCAAGTGATTAGTGAGTAGGAATGTGTTGTTGATTAGAGGAAGCCCTTTCCATGGGTTCTCTCTATGATGAGTAGAAGGATCCCTTGAATCCTTTATGTCGGTACATCTTAGGCTCGTGCTTCCATTGCCTAGCCGGGTTGCCGATCCACGATTTGACAATTTTGTGGGTTGCGATTAGGTCGTGCTACAACGTCTCCCTACACAAATGTCCTCACTGCTCTAGGTGATCATGATTGCAAAGTATGGCATCATCGATTTGTTCATGATGATTTCTCAAAACTCCTTGATCTTCAGCGTGGTGATCTTGTTCATGGCATGGATCTTAAAGCTCATCCTCAGATGGAAATGTCCAGTTTTGTGCCCTTAGGAAACATAATCGTAAACCCTTTCCTCTCTCAAATAGAGCTGATTTGCATGACGTATTGGATCTTGTTCATAATGATATATGTGCACCTCTACCTTCTTGGAGATCACAATATTGCTACTTCATTACCTTCATTGATAATTTCTTGCGGTATACAACTGTATTTCTACTTAGACAAAAATCTGAGGCCTTATCTATTTTCAAACAATTCCACAAGACTACGGAACTCCAAACTAGTCATCGCGGCTCAAGAAGCTTCCTAGTGACAATGGAGGCGAATATGTTTCTTGAGAGTTTGTGAGTTATTGTGCTAACAGTGAAATTCATAATGAACACAATATTCCATATTCACTTCAATAGAACGACATTGTTGAACGAAAGCATCATACTATTTTCAATGCTATAAGATGTATGCTGATTCATTCTGGTTTATCTTGTGTGTTTTGGATTGAAGCTACTTTGAGAGCAGTAGAAATATCTTCCTCCTGCTGCACCCTCTGGTAAGATACCCATCACAGCATGGACAGGTGACATTCCTTCTGTATCTCATTTTTAAACCTTTGGATGTATTGCTTTTATTCATGATCCCAAAGAAACACGAACAAAGCTTGATGCTCTTGGTCTTAAAGTTATTTTTATTGGATATTTGGACACTTCCAAAGGCTACAAATTCTATGAACCTTCCTCCAAGAAAGTAATTTTGAATCGTGATGCCACTCTTAAAAAACATCTTATGGGAGACTCATGGTCCATTGATGATTCTGATGATACTAAATCATTGCTTCAGGCTTTTCCATATCTTTTAGATGATGAAACTCTTCCTATAGATAAGCTTTCTTCTCCACAACCATCCATTCCAAGTGTTGCCAATGATGATATTGATATTTTTGTTGATCTGTCTATTGATTTTTAACATGGCTCATGTCATGTTTATGATGACGATATTGTTGATAATGCTTTCTCTACTTCTGAAGATCCCATTACTTATGATTAAGCTATCTCTTCACCAAAAAAGGATCAATGGCAAGAGGCTATAGAAGCATAGTACGATGCTCTTATCTCTAGAGGTACATGGACACTAACTGAACTACCTCCTAGTCGTACAACTATTAAGTGTAAGTGGGTGTATAAGAAAAACGTAAAAGAAGATGGATCTTTTGACAAGTTCAAGGTATGTTTAGTTGTAAAGGGTGAAAGCATGTTAACGTGTCGCGCTTTTTGTGGTAGTTAACATATGCCAACAAGCACATATTATAATCATAACGCATGGATAGGACAATCATGTTTTTTCAAGTGTCTGGGCCACCATCATGAACTATACAAAGTGTAATACTTGGACTTCAAAAAAATGAATCGTAATATTTTTAAAATCTCTAATAGTTAAGCTCAGTCGTTACGTTGAGGTAGTGGTGTTGTCATGAAGCATGGAGGGAAGCACAACGTAGGGGCCACAGGTCAGAGAGAGGGAGGAAAGCGATTGTGAGATGCAAGCAGGTCTGCAGTCAGAGGCCAACAGCCAGCCCAAGTCGAGGATAGCTCACCACTGGAGCCAGCCAGCTTCGACAGCAATCTTGACAGTACTCCATCGAGAAGGAAGTCGAGGGGCAAAGGTTCTGTTGCTTCTCCTCCGCCCTGCAAAATATTGAATGCTTCTAATTCCCAAGGATCCCCAATGTCAAAGTACATGCTTGAAGGGAAGGGGAAGTAGGACTCAGGTACTCTCTCTCTATCTCTCTCTCTCTCACTCTTCAATGAGGGGGCCACATTTGGCAGTTATAACTCAAGCAAATCATGACACATTTATCCAGCATGGTCGGAATACTAATCTGTTTTATTGAATCCAGTATGACCAAGTACTACATGGGTGTACCAGAAGTATGGCGACATTCGTGGCGACATGTATGACCAAGTACATTTGTGGCGACATGTATGACCAAGTACTACAGGGTGTACCAGAAGCCCCCCACCAACATGGAAATTAATTTAGCTTTTGTAAAGGGTTTTGTAAAACAATTCAGTCCAGTGGAAATTGCAAGTGGCTCAATCATGCAGTTCAATTGGGCTGAGTTTGTTGTCCAGCATTTGGTGGGCCTTCGAGAAAAAGGATACTACAATGCCCATGTTGAAAAGTGGAGGGTGCGTAATACCCACCCCTCAAGTCAAAAAACAGAGGAGGGCTCCGTGGAATCAAAGGACGATTGTGATGGCCAAGTAGCTCCGAACGTTGTTTCTGCTACCATGGCAACACCCCTCTCTATTAACATCTCTCACAAAGTGACAGCAAGCATGTCTTATTTTGGGCTCTCTAATTTGTAGAACATCATGAGTGCAAATGACCATCTCAAAAATTGACTGTGCAGGATGCTAAACAGCAGCTCAAGAATGTGGGTCAGGAGCTTGAAGCTGCGCGGGTTCTGAAAGAAAGCCATGATATGGTCAGCCCTGTAGTACTTGCTATGAGAAATAAGCTTCGTGATGGTGAGAATGAATTGTGGTGTTTAGGCCTCACACTGACAGTGTGGATGCAAGGAGAGAAATAGAGCTCAAGGTAAAGATCGAGACACTGAAGGAGACACTAGATGGTTTGGGGTTTCCTCATAGTGAGGACACCCCCACTGCTGTTGATATTGACATAACATGTCTTCATGTAAGTGCCGATGCTTTTTGTGATTGAACCTTATGTTTTGAATATGTGCACAACTATGCTATGTGCATACCCTGCCTCTGTTTTGATTGGTTTGTAGATTAATGTGGAGGTGTAGGAAGTGAAAGTGCACGCCTGCAATAGTCAATTGCAGTTGCTCATGCAGATAAGTAGGATGATACAAGGCTCCTTCATCCCCACTGCCCTATGCAAGATAGCTATGGACACTTTTACAGAGTGTATAGGAGGGGTACCTGATGGGACAACAAGAAACCTGTGTACTGGCTGTGGTCTACCACTAGAAGTACACAAAATCAGTGCAATGGTCAAAATTCCATGTGAGCATACCTATCACCTAATCTGGTTTATTGTTGCTGCATGCTCCCTGGGGATCGAATGTAGAGCTTCCACCTGCCAGCAGAGGTTCCCAGCAGCTGAATGGTGTGGCAAGGTCATAGGGCAAGGACCCCCAATCACACAGAGTTCTGGTAAGATAATGTTAAGGAACAGTTATCCAGCCTTGATTCCTACACTAGCCCTGTGTATGCTAGTTAGCATAAAAGGTATGCTAGTTAGCTTAGTGGGTATTGTGTCTAGCATATTGTGTATGGTAGTTGTCAAACCTAGTTATGCTAGGTAGTATAGAAGGTATGCTAGCTAGCTTAGTGAGTATGGTGTCTAGCATATTGTGTGGTAGTTATCAAACCTAGTTATGCTAGTAATCATATTATGAGATATAGCTAGCATATATTGTCATGGTGGTAAGCATACTGTGTATGCTAGCTAGTACAGATAGTTATCCTAGCTAACATATTCTGATACTAGTTGGCATTTTTTGTATGCTAGTTAGTATACTGTGTATGCTAATAAGCATACCTTCTATGCTAGTTAACAAAATATGCATGCTAACTAGCATAGAGAGTTTCCCAGTTAGACACAAAGTATGCTAATTAGCATACCCTGTATGTTAGTTAGCATTGTGAATACTATTTGGCATTTTTTGTATGCTAGCTAGCATACTCTACATGATAATAAGCATACCTTCTATGCTAGTTAACAAACTATGCATGCTAACTAGCATGGAGAGTTTCCCAGTTAGACACAAAGTATGCTAATTAGCATACCCTGTGCACTAACTAGCATACAAGGTATGCTAATTAGCATATATAATAAGTTAGTTAGCATACTTTTTATGATAATTAGAATATTGTATGATGGCTAGCATGCAAGTATAATAATTAGGAAAAAGGTATGCTAAACAGCATGCATAAGCATAACTTTTCTTATAGTTATCATACTTGCATGCTAGTCATCATACACAATGTTCTTATTAGCATACCTTTTTAGCTAGTTAGAAAACATGGCTAAACACAATGTTCTAATTAGCATAAAAAGTATGCTAATTAGCATATTATATATGCTAATTATCATACCTTGTTATCCATGTGTGCTAACTAGCTAACAAGATATGGTAATTAGCGTATTATATATACTAACTAGCATACCTCTTATGCTAATTATAACATTTAGTATGATGGGTAGCATGCAAGTATGATAACTATAAAAAAGATATGATAATTAGCATATTATGTAGGCTAGCTAGCTAGCATTTGGTGCATGCTAACAAGCATTCAAAGTTTAGTTAGCATACCCATTTTTCTAGCTATCAAAATGTGTATGCTTGCTAGCATACCTCTATGCTAGTTAGCATACATTTTGAGCTAGCTAGCATAATTTGTATTATAGTTAGCATACCTCTTTGATAGTTATTGTAATGTGTATTTTAGTTAGCATGCACAATATGCTAACCAACAAAAATGGCATGCTAATTAGCAAAGACATTATGTTTATTAGCATAACTTATCCTCTAGTTAGCATACCATCTATGCTAGCATACATTGTATGCTAATTAGCATACCATTTATGCTAATTAACATAGCAAGTATGCTAATTAGCACACCATCAATCATAAGCATACCATTAACATAAACACAATTTTGCCTATTAACATTTTATATATGCTAATTAGCATACATTCTTTGCTAGCATACACACTATATTCACACTTCCTTGTTAGCATATTTTGTATGCTAGTTGGCATATTAATCATGGTGGTTAGCACACTTTGTGTACTAGTTAGCATAGTTAACATAGACAATATGAATGTCTATAGGATATAGATGCCTACCATACATGGAATGCTACTTGTCACAATATGCATACAAGGTATCATAATGGTATTGATGAAAATAAACGGGTGAGTGGAATACACAGGTATCAATGATGCAGGATATGAACCTGACAAGACACCTGTCAATCAAAGGAAAGAAGAGAAGCTTTGTAATGATGAATCTGATGAGTTGGATAGACAACAAGAAAGGGCAGATATAATGCCACAGCATGCGATAGCGCACGAGGCTGCTGCAGATGGTAAAGAAACATATGATGCTGATGAAGATTTGATCATGATTACTCATCCCAAACCCAAGCCCCCTACAAATGATCAAACAAGTGTCTCAGAGGAAACACTTACGAGTGTGCAGGAGGAAGGTAGGAGTGCTCAAAAGGAAGGTTTCAGTACTGACAGTGGGCTGACTGCCCAAGACACCGGTGATGACAGCCCCCTATAGGGTTTTGTAAACAAAGAGAAATTAAAGAGAAAAGGTTACTTGGAACAGATTCTGGAAGAACCTGGGGACAAGAAATTTTCTACCCCTCAGAGCACCTTGGATGACATAAATGACCACAGTAGAGGTGAAAAGAAAGCCATTCGCTCACATGCTTGCAAGAAACTATGTTGAATCTGTTCCCTATTGTGTCCAAGTTATGTAGTGTTACCAAGCTCCACACCATGTGGCATGTATCTCTCTAGATATTTGTAATGGAAAAACTCTTTTCCATATTATTTTACTGTGCAACAATTCAATAGTTTTTTCTTTTCCTTTATGATGTCTTTATTCAATGCTATTTCTGTGTCTTAGGGCAAGAGAAATTGCAGTTAGTTGCCCTGCATGATTTGAATTATGCCATTGCATGCAAAACCATACAAAAGTGGCGTATTGCCAAGGCTAGACAACTACAAAAAGAAAAAGCCGAGATTGAGAAGCGCCTGGCTAGCTATCTTAAACGCTTAACGAAAATAAATGAGAACTTCAGTTATGTTCATACCTCGGGGGAAGTTATTTATGCTGAGTGGTATGTCACGGGAATCGAATAATAGAGATCGATAGCAAAAGATAGAGAAAGAGATCTTTGTATTGATGAATCTTTGTAGAGTTTTGATACAACAGAGGAGCAAAATATATGGGCGCACTCCGTTGTACGGAGCTCGAACCTCCCGACCACCCCCGAGCTCAGTTCGCTTGCATGCAGCGTCTCACTCGCACTCGCACTCGCACTCTCACTCGCACTCGCACTTGCACTCGCAGAAGAAGAGATTGGTGAATGATCCCCAAACGCACCACCCGTCGTGCTTTTATCCTTCTTTTCCTCGAAAAGCCTGCACGATTTTCGTACCAAGTATACCTGCGAGAATAATATAAGAGCGTGATCGCTAAGCGATCCGTAAAGGTTAGATTTCTATCATGACACTTTGCACAGATCGTGTTTCACACATTGATTTCTGCATCGCCTACAAAATAGCCAAAAGAACATACTCGTGCAACCAATTCAACATGATAATCAAAGTAGAAAAACATAATTATATACCTTCATAATCTCAATTGCCATACTCTACCATGAAGAAACAATCCACTTCTTGGTTGATAGAAGGGAGAACTGTATGATGTTGTATGTCTGTCTGTCCCTGTGTACACTACACTGCTGCTGTCTTCTGTTTGTTTTCATCATAACTTTCACAAACAAACTCAGAACAGAGCAATCCAGGTACTCAAAACGACGGGAATAGGTCTGGTCTACAAGGCACCGCAAACAGAATTGCGAAAAACATCTCTGTTTGGCTAAAAACGTAACTTTTAGGTCGCAACTCATAAAACCTCTATTTTTGGGTCTCCACTACTTTTACAACTTATTTTAAGCCTACCCATGCATTTTAAGCTAAAACACATAAATATAAAACATTGATATTAATAAAAATCTCAATTTTACTGTTCCTAGATAGACTATCTGTTATTCATTAATCTTTATTAAATCCTTCTTTAGTGTATTATTTAAAAAAAAGAATATATGTTCTCTCTTAATATCTCAACTCATTCGTATAAGCTCTATTTAATAGACTATTCAACAATCTTTCAAATCGTGCTAACGAAAGATATGCCCTGCTACATTCTTTTCGACTTTAAGAACTTCAAAGACTAGTCCTATTACATTCTCCCCTTATCAAAATTAACTCTGTCCTCAGAGTTGGTCTAAAGAGAGGAAAATTCTTTTTGCAAAACACTAAGATCAACCCATGATGCATCCTCTACTGGATAGTTCCGCCACTTAACCAAAACTTCCACAATGTCTCTATTTCTCAGATGTTTAAAATGCCTATTTAGTACTAAGTCTGGTTCTACAGTCAATGGTCCGTCATCTTTCAACTTAGAGTTGTCCTCTAAAACATGATGCACATTAGGAACATAATTTTTCAATAAACTCATATAGAATACATGATGCACTTTAACATGAGAAGGCAATTCCAATTTGTAAGCTAATGAACCAATGCGCTTCAAAATTTTAAATGGACCAACAAATCGTGGAGACAATCTTCTATCATTTCCAAGAATCAAATGAGACTTCTCAGGAATAACCTTTCAAAAACCATATCACCAGTTTCATACTCCACAACACGATGTTTCTTGCCATAATACAGTTTATGTCTCTTTTGAGATTCTCTAATATTCCCCCTGATTTTGGCCAACTCGCTATCCATTTTCTCAAGCATCTCACGTGACAGTTCTACCTTATTCCTCGAATTAAGAAAATGAATAGGTGTAGGATAGTTATAGCCATACATTGCCTCAAACGGAGTCATCCTAATAGATGAATGATATGAACTGTTATTTGCAAATTCAACCACCAAAGGCAGATATTTATTCCAATTAGATTGGTTTTCATTGACATACATTTGTAACATATCTTCTAGAATACGATTCACTCTCTCCGTTTCCCCATCTGTTTGAGGATGAAAAGCAGTAGACATGCATAACTGGGTACCTATAGAGTCAAAAGTCGCTCTCCAAAAATGAGAAGTGAACTTAGAATCTCTGTCAGACACTATGCTCTTGGGCATGCCATGCAAACGAAATATCTCTTTCATAAACAAGTATGCAATGGTCAATGCAGTATAAGTTATTTTTACAGGAAAGAAGTGAGCTTGTGTTGTGAGTCTATCTACCACCAGAAAGATCGAATCATACCCTCCACGAGTAGTAGGAAGTCTAATGATAAAGTCCATGGATATACACTCCCACTTCTGTAAAGGAATGTCTAAGGGTTGAAGGTCACCAAGTATCCTCTTATGTTTAATCTTAACTTGTTGACATTGAAAGCATTCACGCACATAATTCTTAACATCCAATTTCATACGCGGAAAAAGAATGAACTTTTAATCTTTTCATGTGTCTTATTCAATCCTGGATGACCAGAAAAAGGTGAATTATGACACTCATGCAGAATTTGACTCTTAAAAGCAGAATTTGCAGGAATACACAAGCAGTCATAATAATACAGATTTTCCTTATACAAGTGATATCTGTTCTCATACCTCTCACCAATATTCTCACGCAAGAATTTCAAAATATGCATATAAAAGGAATCATTTTCAACTTCAGCATGCATATCATCAATCAAATTGGATCCCACAACAGTCAACAAATTACCCATGGGCGTACGACTCAATGCATCTGCAACTTTATTTTCTTTTTCACACAAATACTTCAAATCAAAGTCATACTCAGCCAGCAATTCAATCCATCTTCTTTGTCTGTTATTTAACAATGGCTGAGTGAAAATATACTTCAAGTTTTGATGATCAGTACGGAATTCAAATTTTACACCAAGCAAGAGATGACGCCAATGCTTCAATGCATGAACAACAGCAAGCAATTCTAGATCATGTGTTGCATAGTTCAATTCATGTCGTCTTAATTTCCTAAACTCATATGCAACCACTCTTCCTTCTTGTGTCAAAACACAACCTAATTGTTAACCACTAGTGTCACAGGACACAACAAATGGTTTGCCCATCACAAGAGCTTTTAAAACATAATTTTCCGCTATTTTAGCCTTCAAGGTCTCAAAAGCAGTCTCACAGCTAGAAGTCCACACAAAACCCTTGTCTTTCTTGGTCAATTCGGTCAAAGGACTTGCTATCTTAGAGAAATCTTTAATGTGTGCTCTCTCATATTGTGCTAGACCCATAAAGCTTCTTATATCTCTTACTAACATAGCCTTAACTTTATCAAGATCAATGTGAATCCCCTCTTTAGAAATCACTCTTCCCAAATACACAATCTGATCCTTTGCAAAAGAATACTTACTTGCTTTGGCATACAATTTATGTTCACGCAAAACCTCAAATGTTTTCTTTAAGTGCAATGCATGATCTTCTTCATTCGTAGAATACACAAAAATATTATCCAAAAATACCAGAATGAAGTCATCAAGATACGGGTGAAAAATATTATTCATTAAGCACATGAAAGTTGTTGGTGCATTAGTCAAACCAAAAGCAAGAACTCTAAATTCATAATGTCCATAACGTGTACGAAAAGAAATCTTTGGAATGTCTTCGACCTTAATGCGGATTTGATGGTAGCTAGAACGAAGATCAACCTTTGAAAATATTGTGGCACCACTCAAATGACTAAGCATTTCATCTATGTGAGGAAGAGGATATTTGTTCTTAATGGTCTTTTTGTTTAATCCCCTATAGTCGATGCATAACCTATATGTACCATCCTTTTTCTTTTGGAATAACACAGGACTACCCCAGGGAGATACACTAGGTTTAATGAAACCCTTTTTCAAAAGATCATCAGGTTGTATCTTGAGCTCTTTAAGCTCATCAATATTGAACCTGTATGGAGATCTGGAATAAGGTGTCGCTCCTGGATATAGATCTATGGCATGGTCTACCGCTCTAGGCGGAGGTATACCAGGAAGATCGTCCGGAACACATCATTTACTTCATGTAAGAGATCCTCTATAAATTCTCGATTTGTCTCTTTATGTTTATCCCCAGATTCTCTTTAATCTCATTAGCAAACACAAGCAACGTCTCACACAAGCAAACACAAGCAACGTCTCACACTCTTATCTAAGTCACCTTATCAATTCCATTGCCAAAACTAGATTTAGAATCTCTTTCTTTCCACAAAGAGTGTGACTTATCATCATCAAATGATTAAAGATATATTTTTCTTTCTTAACAATCAATCAAAACATGATTTTCAATGATCTAATTGATACCAATGATAACATCATGCATATCAATGTTTATGTTATAGAAATCATCTTTATGATTTCGACTCTTCAAAGAAAAAAAAACAAATTTTCTACTAACTCTTTCGTGGAACTATTATTAATACTAGTTAAGTCCACAAGTCTTTTAACTTCTCGATTTAATTTCAAGTTTAATTTCTCAATCAATTTATACGATAAGAAGCAATGAATACTATCCAAATCAATTAAGAAATTCAAATTTTAATCTCAACTTCTACGCATAAATTCGATCTCACAGAAGCTTTCAAAGGACGTATCAAAGACATAAAACATCACAAAGAAGGGGTAGATGACTTACCTTTATCGTACGCATCGCCAAAAGTCTCCAATTGAGCCATCTTGGTACGTATTGTCTTATCGGTTACCTTGCTCGAGCATTCAAAAGTCTAGTGGTCGTGTTCTCGATATTGAAAGTATAATCCAAATCTTTGAGTTCTTCAATCCACGCTTCTAAATCTTCGCATATCTTTCTTATGCCATCAAACTCTTTAAGCTTAGCCTTCGTTAAGAATGATTTTGTTGTCGCTTCTCCCATATCGTCATCGTTTCTTTTGGCGGTACCCCAGCGCCGCTACGATGATTATTGTTTCCAGGTGGATTAGCATGGTTTTCACCTTTATGTTGGCCATCAAGGTCTACATAGACATCAAGCTCTCGTGCTGCTTTGCCCCGGAGAGCCTCAGCAAGCTCCCGATTTGCAATTTTCAGATCTTCTCATAGTCGCCGAATCAGGTCTTCTTGCTCCTTCATCCTCCTCTCGTATCCTTCCATGTCCAGAATCAACCGCTTGCTCTGATACCAATTGTCACGGGAACCGAATAATAGAGATCGATAGCAAAAGATAGAGAAAGAGATCTTTGTATTGATGAATCTTTGTAGAGTTTTGATACAACAGAGGAGCAAAATATATGGGCGCACTCCGTTGTACGGAGCTCGAACCTCCCGATCACCCCCGAGCTTCAGTTTGCTTGCATGCAGCGTCTTAATGTAATAGGACTAGTCTTTGAAGTTCTTAAAGTCGAAAAGAATATAGCAGGGCATATCTTTCGTTAGCACGATTTGAAAGATTGTTGAATAGTCTATTAAATAGAGCTTATACGAATGAGTTGAGATATTAAGAGAGAACATATATTCTTTTTTTAAAATAATACACTAAAGACGGATTTGATAAAGATTAATGAATAAAAGATAGTCTGTCTATGAACAATAAAATTGAGATTTTTATTAATATCAATGTTTTATATTTATTTGTTTTAGCTTAAAATGCATGGGTAGGCTTAAAATAAGTTGTAAAAGTAGTGGAGACCCAAAAATAGAGGTTTTATGAGTTGCGACCTAAAAGTTGCGTTTTTAGTCAAACACAGATGGTTTTTGCAATTCTGTTCGCGTTGCCTTGTAGACCAGACCTATTCCCGTCGTTTTGAGTACCTGGATTGCTTTGTTCTGAGTTTGCTTGTAAAAGTTATGATGAAAACAAACAGAAGACAACAGCAGTGTAATGTACACAGGGACAGACAGACATACAACATCATACAGTTCTTCCTGCTATCAACCAAGAAGTGGATTGTTTCTTCATGGTAGAGTATGGCAATTGAAATTATGAAGGTATATAATTATGTTTTTTTTACTTTGATTATCATGTTAAATTGGTTGCACGAGTATGTTCTTTTGGCTATTTTGTAGGCGATGCAGAAATCAATGTGTGAAACACGATCTGTGCAAAGTGTCATGATAGAAATCTAACCTTTATGGATCGCTTAGCGATCACGTTCTTATATTATTCTCGCAGGTATACTTGGTACGAAAATCGTGCAGGCTTTTCGAGAAAAAGAAGGATAAAAGCACGACGGGTGGTGCATTTGGGGATCATTCACCGATCTCTTCTTCTGCGAGTGTGAGTGTGAGTGAGACGCTGCATGCAAGCGAACTGAAGCTCGGGGTGGTCGGGAGGTTCGAGCTCCGTACAACGGAGTGCGCCCATATATTTTTCTCCTCTGTTGTATCAAAACTCTAGAAAGATTCATCAATGCAAAGATCTCTTTCTCTATCTTTTGCTATCGATCTCTATTATTCGGTTCCCGTGACATGGTATGCACTGCCAGACCCAATATGCGTGCCAAAGCCATTGCCAGACGAGGGTCATGCTTTGGTTCTTGATTTAAATGGCCTGCTTGTTCAAGTTGTAGAGCCAATGTACGGTGACATTCCCCCTAAACATACAGGGAAAATGATAAAGTACAATGTGCAAGATAGGAGGTTGGTATTTTGTCGCAAGGACAGCCACAAAATTTCTGGACTAGTGCCTCCGTTTTTTCCATGTGTATATATGGATCACCAACATGGCACCTAAAGTGAATGCAATATTAGAACCAATATTCAAAGAGTAGGGGGATAAGTTGAGAGGTGTTTTTACACAGAATCATTGTACTAGCCAGCCTTGCCGGATATATAATAAGCCTGTATTCTTGAAGGATTTGAGATTGTTTTGGAATAACTGCAGCTTTTGGCCACAAAAGAGTCTAATTATTGACGATAGTATGTACAAAGTGTGCCAGATCCCTAAAGGAAGTTGGCTTGCTACTCCTAAGATAGAGGACCAGACCAAAGAACAACGACAAAACTTCCTAATAGATACTTTGAGCAGCTGGTTGTTCCTATGGCTGCAATCAGAGGATCGTGTAGCGTATACAGCTGAAAATGCGTTTGATACTGCCCCAGTTTTTTTTTCACATCAAGTGATCAGGAAGCTAGAATCAGAAATGCACCGGCATACAGTAGCCGAGCGTAATGAAGCCATGCGTAGGAGAGAAAGGGAGGCTGATGAACAAGCTGAAAGACATAAGAGAGAGAGGCTACAGAGGGAAAAATTAGAGAAGGAACAGCGAGAAGAAGAAGAAAGAGAGTTGCAAGAACAAGAGCTCAGTAAGAAGAAGAATTCTAGCGAGACCCAAAAGCTCACAAACAAAGAAGCAAACACACTGGGCAAAAGTGATTTTACAAGCGCGCTAAACCAGGATCTTATCCCGAGTAGGAGGCTCTCTGCAGTTTTGTAACATTATGAGGGAAATTTGTAAATTTCCTTTCCAATGTTTGTAACTATTCCGACATTCACTTCAGATAGTAATGATCATATCTTGTACTATTCTTGTTTGAAGACAATACTATGTGTACTATTGGTGTCTTGAAAACATTGAATTTGTATACATTCTCATTGGAAATCAGCAAAGTATGCTAATTAGCATAACGTTTATGCTAGTTAGCAGATTGTTTATGCTAACACAGCCAAAACAATATGCTAATTAGCATACTCAAAGTAGCTAATTAGTTAGAATACATTCTAATTAGCATACTGAGCATTTTTGTTTGTGCTAACTTCCACTCACAGCATACCATAGTATGCTAATTAGCATACACAGTATATAGAAACTGCCATGTTTTCTCCTTGAAACCAACAATGGTATGCTAATCAACATACTGTCTATGCCAACTGGCATTAAAAATATGCTAATTAGCATTCCTTGAATTAGCATACTATGGATTTTTATTTTTGCTAACTTCCACTCACAGCATAGTATGCTAATTAGCATACACAACATATAGAAATATGACATCCCTTCTTGAAACCAGCATACAATATGCTAATTGGCATACATGAAATGCTTATTGGCATACACAATATATAGAGAGCTGTTATCTCTTCTCGTTGAAACCAGCAAACCTATCCTAATTAGGATACTATTAATGGTGTAGACTATACTAATTAGCATACCCACAGAACACTACAAGAGGTTGTGTGCTCTTGTGACGCTGTTAGCGACGGAAATACATTGGGTTTTTATAACCCCCGGCGTCGCTAAAACCGTCGCTACGAGAGCGTCGCTATATGCGTCGCTATGAGTGTCGCTATATAGCGACGCATATAGCGACGCCTATAGCGACGCTTATAGCGACGCTTATAGCAACGTTTACACTGCAGACTATAGCGACGCTCATAGCGACGCTACAGAGCCATAAATAGCGACGCTTATAGCGACGCCCGAGAGAATATTTTTTTGGTGGTAGGGCATTGAATGCCCTGCCACCCATCAACCATATTGTACTTGATTCACTTTTTAAAAAAAGTGCAAAGGTAGATAATAGACCCAAAATAGTCACCCACAAGACGCATTGTTTGCAAAATTGACAATTGTACACATCATAGGCAAAATGAATTGATTGGCAAATGTAATAATGACAATTGTACAACATCATAGGCATAAAGAATTGATTGGCAAAAGGAATTGCGGTGACAAATGTAATAATATACATGGTTCAAAAAGACGTATAAAATCCGTCTCATGATACATAAGCTATGAGAAACCCTAAACTAATGCTATCTAGCTACGGCTAAACTGACGTCGTTTAGTCAGACGTCTCATCGCGTCCAAGCGGCGTATCTGTCGGATTCTGCAAAAAAAGACAATAAGACAGCTTTCAGTAAGTATAAACATATAACGACATTTATAAAACAATACAAAAAATAAAAAAGAGTAAACCCTAATACTAACCATGCCGCCGCGAGAACTGAGAATGTCCATCAGAGCGTTTAAGCCCTTCCTGCCTGCGTACTCGCGCTCGTACGGTGTGGGATCACGTCCTGTCATCGACCACTGTCAAAACATACAAAGATTTCATTATGTTAGAACTAAAAAACTCATAAACCCTAAACTATCGAACATGCATAAAGAGCAATGTGAAAAGACTTACAAAATCGGCCCATCCACCGCTCCCCAAGTGGTGCGAGCTCCCTGCCTCTACTCGCGCTCTGGCTGCATCCTTTTGTTGCTTCCACTTGTCGGGATTCTTGCGCGCTGCTTTCTTCGCATTCTTCCAATCTTCTTTGGCCAGACAGTCTCGCCTATTCCACCCATTCTTGATTGCTTTTTGCACTTCGGAACACTTGTGTTTGCAGTATTCGCGCATTCGAATCTTCATCAGGTCTTCATTGAAGCGCTGATCCCGTGTTGGAACGGGAAACTCATCATGAAGTATGTTGATGACTCTGTTTTTTAAATCACTTGGTACTTCACTCCATTTGTTTAGTATATAGTGTCTAAACCGCTGAGAGAAAAGACCACGCATGCGCGAGATCACCTTCTTGCCGTCATCATCCATGATGATGCCGCCGCTGATGTCGACGGAGTAAGGCAAGCCCTCTGGCCGGTGACGCGTGAACCTGGGTGTCCCGGCAGGGGTCTCTAGCGGCGTGTCGATGGGGGTACGGACGGTCCCACATCCTCGTTGCTACTCATAATGAGGATAAAAAACTTATAACCTAGACAACAAATTTAATATTCTATTGGCATTCTTCGTCTTATCTCTCTCTCTCTCTCTCTCTCTCTCTCTCTCTCTCTCTCTCTCTCTCTCTCTTTACCTCACATTCTCTAGTCATGTCCAATCCCCGCACACCTCGGTCTAGAGGTGCACGGAGATCAGAACCACCGGGTTATAATCTCGTCTTTATTGGTCAATACCTATATTTGTGGGTACAAGAAATCTACACACCCACGTCTACATGATACTGCATGTAGTGGACAAAATCCCTTTGCCTCTTCTCTAGCTGTAGCACTTCACTTCATCTTAACATCTTTTCACAGTAGATCTTTTCACTGTTCGTCTAACTCTAAACCCTAAACCGTAAGTAATTCTTGCATGGACTCGATCTAACGTAAATAAGCGTAAATCTAAATAAACGTAAATCTAACTAAAAATAAGCGTAAATTTAAATAAACGTAAATCTAACTAAAAATAAAGCTAAATCTAATTTAACGTAAGTCTAATGACTAGAGGTTGTCTAGATGGTCATTGTGTCGGGGATGTAGTGACTCTTGCCGCCCTGAAGATCCACCTTCTTCCCTATCTTCTGAAGACATTTCACCAGTACTTTTGGATCGACGGAGCCCACCATGAGTGAAGGCAGCAATACCCTATATTCTATTGAGGGCTTTCTTCACCCGCTTCATGCAGGCATCGTAGTCTATGGAGACCTAAATCTAATCTAATATAACGTAAATCTAAATCTAGCTTAAATAAACATAAATCTAGTTAAAAATAAACCTAAATCTAATTTAATGTAAGTCTACATATAACCTAATCTTTAACGTCTTTTAAGATAGTTTCCTACGACGTTATAACTCTCTTCTTCTTGTGTGTGTGTGCGCGTGTGTGGATGTGTGTGCCAATAAAAAGAGATAAATGGTATAACCTTTCTATCACCCATGCCAAGTATGATAGATTGATTATGCCATTTCCCTCTTGAATAATAGGTCTTCAGTTCAACTCCTCCTCGGCTAGATCTCTAGGTCTTTTAATTTTAATTAGTTTCCTACGACGTTAAATTAGTTTCTCTCTCTTTCTCTCTCAATGTGTGTACGTTTTTTTGGATCGTATGCATGTTTTCTCTCTCTTTTCCTCTCTCAATGTGTGCGTTTTTTGTTTATGCATGTTCTCTCTCTCTTTTCCTCTCTCAATGCGTGCGTTTTTTGTTTATGCATGCTCTCTCTCTCTTTTTCTCTCTCAATGTGTGTGTGCATTCTTTGTTTATGTATGTGTGTGTGCGTTTTTGTTTTTGTTTGTACTCTCTCTCTCTCTCTCTCTTTCTCTCTCTCTCTCAAAAACACTATGTGTGTGTGTGTATGTGTGTGTGTGAGAGAGAGAGAGAGGGAGAGAGAAAGAGGGGAAGGGAACATGAGAATGAGGAGAGGGAAGGACCATACCTGGCTCTCCTTCCTCTCCTCGTGTGTGTGTGTGTGTGTGTGTGTGGAGAAGAAAGAGAGAGAGAGAGAGAGAGAGAGAGAGAGAGAGAGTGAGGGAGAGCGTTACCTGCTCCTTGCTTGAGGGCGCCGAAAAACTCAGATCTGAGATCTGAGTTTTTGGGCGCGCTCGGTTATTTTTTTACCCCAGCCGGCGTCGCTATGGGGGTCGCTATAAGCATCGCTATGAGTGTCGCAAAATTCTTTGTAAATTTGCGACGCTTATAGCGACGCTCATAGCGACGCCGGGAATTTTTTTTTTTGAGCGTTGCTATGTGAGCGTCGCTAATATGAAGAACCTCTTGTAGTGGAATGTGAATTCCACTCACAATATAGTATACTAATCATCATACATAGTATACAAAAACATGCCATCTCTTCTCCTTGAAAACCAGCAAAGTTATGCTAATTAGCATATTGTTTATGCTAACTAGCACATATAAGTTTCTGCTAATCAACATGAGCACTATGCTAATTAACATTAGCATACACAGTATACAGGAAGCTGCCATCTCTTCTCCTTGAAAACCAACGAAAGGTATGCTAATTAGAACATTTTGTATGCTAGCTATCATTAAGACTATGCTAATTAGGATACCCACAGAACACAATGAGACAGGTTGTACAAATGATCTCTCTTAAACTGTGACCCCTCTGTGATAGACACCAAAGCCATGTATACACAAAGCACACAAGAGACACAAGATACCCAAGTTTTTAATAAAACTGCATTATATCCTAGCAAGAAGTATATTGAAGATGTAGTGATTACAACTTAAAAGCTGAAGGGCATGCTATTATATATTTCTTCATAGCTTTCTGGGTTGATTGTGTACACCTCCCGTCTCCTTCGGATGTGCTCCATGGGTATTTTGATACATCGTACCAAATGTGAAAGTATGTGGACGATGGGTTGCTTGTGGTCTATCTTGAAGGTGTATGCATCCAATTTCTCGTAATACAGACCTTGCACAACATATGAGCCTCCGTCAATTGCATTGCCCCACTCATCGAGGTACCCCTTCTCCACCTTCTCCTTTGTTGCAACACACTTGACCAGGTAGAATTCCACATCCTCGACGTTGGTCGAGCCATCTGGATTTACAGCAAATGTGTCTCCAGCACATAGAGTGCTACTCAACACATCATGATGACCTTCATCTTCCGAATCAGACACAAACTTATTGATAATCCCAAGGCTGCACATGAGCTTTATTGACACATCAATTCCATCTTCCATGCATGCATGCATCACAAAAGCATGACAAGGCTCTTGTTGCAAGGGCAGTTGGATCCGCAGGTTTGTGGCCATGAAAAGCATGCAGAGAGCGAGTTTTTTCCACAGTGGCACAATTCCACTTAACCTCCCTGTTCACTTCCCCCTCTTTAACCTCCCAGAATACACGGTCACATTCCCTTTCTTTTGAAGGATAGTGTGAAGGTGCTCCCTATGAAACAGGTTGTCTTGGAAATAAGCAACCACATCAGCTGCACACCGCAAAATAGCTCCATTAGGTTTTAGCTATTCATGGGTCAAGGTTCTTTTCACAACTGCTCCTGCACCATCATGCTCTCCCTTGCCGTGCCCTGATCCAAAGAACAACCAGCTCATCCCCATCTCTGTGAGTCCACCATATCTTGCAACGAAGTAAAAAGGCCTGGCTCCCTTGAACTGTGATGCCGCACCATCAGACCACACCCAATGTTGCTTAGGAGTGACACCCTCTTGTTGTAACCAGTCACACGGTCTAGCATGAAGCAGTGTTGCACGAACAACGTGTCATGCACCTTGTCATCTGATATGAACAAGTGGATGGTTTTGACTACCTCCCCTGCCCTGCGGTAATATGTTATGTGTACAAAAATGGTTACTTGACTAGAGTGTCAATGCATTGACTGAATCTCATTTTGTTTCTTGAAGGCATAATTCTCTGCAACTGACACGACGACATCGTCCTGAAACCGAAGAAGGCAATCCTTGAATTGTTTCCCTTGCCATCGAGTCACATAGTTATGAGTGATAAAGAGCTCCAACTTGGTCTTCAAGAGATGAAGGAACTCCCAGCACTGCATTTCTTTGTGCAAAAAATCTTTTCTTTTGTTACTATTTCCATGCTTGTCTTGAGCCTGTACATATGCAAATACTTTCACATTAATACTATTACTTGGCTTTGTTGTCTCCAAGTAGCATAATTCCAACGTATTCCCTCCACATGTCAAACACTCTCCCATCAAGCATTCCCTTCTATGGAAAACTGCATCTGCGGGCTTTGGACAGAGAACAGACTCCCACATATGTGTGACACCTTTGAAAGTGTGATGTGAAGCCAAGCAACCCTTGCTAATGTTCTCACCTGGGGCAAGATACAGTATATACAGTCACAACCTGCTCTATGCAGCCCAAAAGCATGAGAGCGCATGTGGTTCAGTGTGTCCTTCAAAAAAGACATATGCACATGGTATCCACAACAGCATGTGTATCTATCTTTCAGCCGCCTACAAAAGAATGGCTTCAACATCTCAAACATTCTCATGCCAACCTTGCAATATGGATGTTTTTCCTTGAATCTACAAAAGAACTCAACCTGCAACATCCAAATGATGATCAATATTCACATTGCTAACTAGGACATCCAGCAATCTCATGAAAACAAAGCATAGTGACAATCAACATCCTAATGTGCATGCAACATCGTATGGTAACAAGCATAAAGAGTGTTAGCTAGCATATATCTTGTGTTTACCAGGTAACTCTGTATGCTACGTAGAGCACAAGGCATGCTAACTAGCATACTCATTAGGACACCCATCATGCTATTGAGCATAGTAGGTGTTAACTAGCAGAAATCATGTTAATTAGCATACATCTTGTGCTAACTAGCTAGCTCTGTATGCTAGGTAGAACACAAGGCATGCTAGCTATCATACTCCATATGTTAACTAGCATACCCAGCCCAGCTGCTGCTAGTTCTAGCTAGCATACTCCATATTCTAACTAGCATACTAGGTATGTTAACTAGAATACCAAGTATATTAATTAGCATGCATATTGTGTTAACCAACTAGCTCTATATGCTATTTAGGACCCAAGGCATGCTAACTAGCAGAGTCCATATGCTAACTAACAGACTCCATATGCTAACTAGCAGAGTCCATATGCTAACTAGCACAGTCTATATGGTAACTAGCATACTCCATATGCTAGCTATCATACTCACTATGCTAACTAGTATACGCATTAGGACACCCATCATGCTATCGAGCATACTAGGTGCTAACTAGAATAAATGATGCTAATTAGCATACATCTTGTTCTAACTAGCTAGCTTTATATGCTAGGTAGAACACAAGGCATGCTAGCTAGCATACTCCTTATGCCAACCAGCATACTCCATATGCTTACTAGCATACCCATCCCAATTGCTAGTTATAGCTAACTAGCATAACCCTTGTCTTAAATAGCATACCCATCATGCTAGTGAGCATACTAGGTGTTAACTAGCATAAGTGGTGTTAAATTGCATACCTTTTGTGTTGACCAACTAACTCTGTATGCTATTTAGAACTGAAGGCCTGCTAGCTAGCATACTCCGTATGCTACCTAGCATAATCACTTTCTATTAGACAACGTACTTATCATGCAATTGAGCATACTAGGTATGTAACTAACATACCATGTATGTTAATTAGCATACATATTGTGTTAACCAACTAGCTTTATATGCTATTTAGAACCCAAGACATGCTAACTATCATACTCCATATGCTAACTAGCATAGTCAATATGCTAACCAACAAAATCCATATGCTAACTAGCAAAATTCTACAAATCAGTATGCTATTGATCAGCATATACAAGTTACTAAGCACTAGAGATGCAATGCATAAAAATGCATAAGTTATGGTACAAGTATTTGATTGATCACCTAAGGCTCGTCTAGGAGGTGCACTGGGTGTTCTATTTACCTATTCCTGCCCATCCTCTTTTGACAAACATCTTTCTTATTCGTTGAAACACGAGTCTCCACTTTCCAAAATGTGTATACCAATTCCTTAATTTCATCTGTGATAGGGCTATGACGGTGTTGCTAGTGACATGCAACCAATGAAAACAATTGACCATCAACATCGGGCTTCACCTGTCGTGATTTCGCCTTCTGCAAGGTGTGTTGACATTTAGCACCTTGGCAATTTTTTCAATAGGCATGTTTTCCTTTGAATTCAACATCATCTGCAATGCTGCATTCTTCAAAAACAACTCCTCACTCGCACCTTGCTGCTTGACAATAGCCAGTGTGCTACGGACATTGGAGACAATTGCGGTCTATACAGCAGCCTCCTCCTGGAAAGACTCATCATGGATCGCCTGAACATGCGGATGCTGAGCAACAAGATTCCAAATTTCCCACTTTGCTTCTGTACAAAAACCTTCAGTCCTACTCTTGAAGCTCTCACAATCATGGAGGAGAATTTTTTTTTCTCCTCATCATTGAGGGCATGATGTTGTCGCTCAATTTCATTTGTTTCTGCTCCTGTTGTTTCCTCTTTATTACTCTCTAATATTCCCTGATTACAGGAAGAGCTGGATCTTGGGATTTGAAATTCATTGCCTGTAGTGTCTCTCTTCTGCTTTTTCTTCAGAACTGTAGACGTGCATAATATGTTACTTACTTAAAATCACTTAAATGTATAGCTGTCAACAGTTGATGTTGTAATACACGCATAGTGTGAACAAATGCCCTCACAAAACTATAGATGTGCAAACAAACCAATGAATTCATTTGGAGTGGGTGGGCTACACATAATATTTTCTTACCATCGGAGTGCAGTACGGATCCATTTCCAGCATTGGAGCCAGTGGCAATAATGTTGGTTGTTGCTGGTTCTCCATTTTTGTAGGTCTGTGTCACAACGAGAGAAAGAGATCAGCTTTGACAACTATCTCTCAGATAGGATTCCCGATGCTGTTGAGAGAGAAGGAGAGAGCACAGAAGTAGAACCCCAAAGTGTGTAGAATACACACATGAGATGATGTATATATAGAGGGGACCTGGGTGCCATATATAGAGAAGCCATATATTGAGTAGCTTCACATATAAGCTCAACACCCCCGCTCAAATAAGGGTCCCTAACTGTGGATGAAAAAACCCTTGGGGGATCAAGGGAAAAACCCACAGCTCTATATACACCCACCGTTATATTATAAAAATCATTAAATATACAAATGTTTACGAGGAGCTACATCACTCCTTTTACAATGAATGTTTTATGAGGAGTTACATTACTCCTATCCTATCAAATACAATAATGAATACAAAGGTTCAATAAAGAGCTGTAAAAGCTATCGATTAGCTTGTAATCAAAAGTGTCTCCGTGAATCTGCTGTGTAGCTTGTCATCAATATCGCATCACCAAACATGCTTTCATGTTGTCATCAATATGGCATCACCAAACATATCTTCATAAATCTTTTATTGTCACCAAGTTTGTCTTCATAAAATCAATTCTTTGATCAATCCTACATAGATCATAGACTCCAAAAAGAACATGTCATGAAAATTATTAGCATCGTTAATGAAATAATTACGTTCACAATGCCATAAGAGATGGTTCGCGGCGCCACTCTTTTGACGACATATATATGCACGACAACATATGGTACATAAAGTATAAACGTAAAAGTATAAAATGTGTGATTACGTGATACAAATGATATGTGTATATACTACATAAAACAACATTTATCAATGTAGTGATCAATGAATACCATCAAAGTATTAACAAAATATCATCATTATATCAATAAAAATGAATAAATGACTATGGTATCAACGAAAAGCATCATGATATCACCGAGAATAATCATTGTATCAACGAAACAACATTATGGCATCACCGAGAATAACCATGGTATCAACGAAACATCATCATGGCATCACCGAGAATAACCATGGTATCAACGAACCAACATCATGGTATCACCGAAAATAACCATGGTATCAACGAAACATCATCATGGCATCACCGAGAATAACCATGGTATCAATGAAATATCATCATGGCACCACCGAGAATAACCATGGTATCAATGACATATCATCATGGTATCAACGAAAATCACCATGACCAAAGTATTAACAAAACATCATCATGGTACCATCAAAATCACTATGGTATCAATGAGAAATTATCAATAAAACGACGTAAACTATATCTCTAAAAGAATAATTATACGAGAATCAATGAACGAGTATATCATATAACAAAAGATCATGTACCAACAGTAGCTCGATAGAATTTGGACGATCATCAACGGCTCGACTGAATCGGAACGATGTGTAACTGGCTTTTGCAGCAAAGTTACGTCAGTAACAAATATATGATTGATGAAGAAAACTATAATTGAGAAGTTTTCAATTATGAGAAAAATCAAAAGCAAAAAGTAAAATTTTGATTTTCAAACATATTCGCAGTCCGAGACGATAACCCAAAATCGGTGCAGAATTTAGAGAAACTTCCTTCTGCAAAGTTATAGACCACATCGATTCCGGTCTGCCATAGCGGGTAGTTTCTTCTGCAAAGTTGTAGAACACATCGATTCCGGTCTCTCACACGGGTAGTTTCTGCAAAATTGTTTTCAATAAGCAGAAAAATAAAAAACAAAAAACGAAAATTGCTTTTTATGTATGTACGCAGTCCGCGAACGATAACTCAAAATCGGTGCAGAATTTGAAAACACTTCCTTCTACAAAGTTGTAGACCACATCGATTCCGATTCCTATCGCAGGTAGTTTCTGCAAAATCGTTTTCAATTAGCAAAAAAAAATCAAAAACAAAAAGCAAAAGTTGCTTTTCAGGTATGTACGCAGTCCGCGAACGATAACTCAAAATCGGTGCAGAATTTGAAAACACTTCCTTCTGCAAAGTTGTAGACCACATCAATTCCGGTCTCTTGTGCAGGTAGTTTCTGCAAAATCGTTTCCAATTAGCAGAAAAATCAAAAACAAAAAGCGGAAATTGCTTTTTAGGTATGTACGCAGTCCGCGAACGATAACTCAAAATCGGTGCAGAATTTGAAAAAACTTCCTTCTGCAAAGTAGTAGACCACATCGATTCCGGTCTTCTTCTTGGGTAGTTTCTGCAAAATCGTTTCCAATTAGCAGAAAAATCAAAAACAAAAAGCGAAAGTTGCTTTTCAGGTATGTACGCAGTCCGCGAACGATAACTCAAAATCGGTGTAGAATTTGAAAATACTTCCTTCTACAAAGTTGTACACCACATCGATTCCAGTCCCCTGAGCGGGTAGTTTCTGCAAAATCGTTTCCAATTAGCAGAAAAATCAAAAACATGGTTATTCTCGGTGATGCCATGATGATGTTTCGTTAATACCATGGTTATTCTCGGTGGGTGCCATATATAGAGAAGCCATATATTGAGTAGCTTCACATATAAGCTCAACAGATGCAAGGAACAAACGAGAGAGAGCAAGACTCAGCAAACCGTCTGCTAGTTTGAGAGAGAGAGAGAGAGAAAGAGAGAGAGAGAGAGAGAGAGGGAGAGGGAGAGAGAGAGAGAGAGAGAGAGAGAGAGAGACTCCCCACGTCGTCTTCAGAAACTGAAAACAGAAGCACATGAGAAGGGAAAATAACTTTTTTATGGAACATTTGAAATTCAAAGGACTTGCCCATCCATTTTCAGTATATGGTAACAAGCACAAGTAACTCTAGCACTGTCCGGGAAACATTTTCAGTGACACGTTAACATGCTTCTACCCTAAAAGGTTACTCCCAAGTTGTTTTTGTTGATCATTATCAAGAGACCTTTTCACCAGTTGTTTGCATTACAAGTGCTCAAGTTTTATTGACATTTGCTGCTCAATTTTATTTAGAAGCTCATCAAATGGATGTGGAAATTGCTTTTCTTAATGGTGAGTTTAAAGAGGAAATTATATGGAACAACCAGAAGGGTTTGTTATTCCAGGTAAATAATACCTTGTTGCTTAACTCCACAGGCACTATATGGTCTCAAACAAGCTTTGTGAGACTGGTATACAAAATTTGATCTTTTTCTCACCTCTAAAGGATTTATCTCTTTCTCTTCAGACCCCACCTTATACATAAAGCACCAAGTAGAAGTTTTGTGATTATTTCTCTTTATGTGGATGATACCATCCTTGTTCCCAATGATTTGGGATTTCTTCAGCAAGTGAAAAGGTTTTTGTCTTCTGCATTCGATATGGTGGATCTTGGAGAGATTCACTCGTGTCTTGGCATTCAGATTCAAAGGAAATGCACAAAAGGTATTTTATTCCTTTGAAAACCAAATTTTATTGCAGATACTATTCAAAACTTTGTTATGGAATCAACATATGTGGCCAACACACCTTCTCTTGTGAGTTCTACGAAGAACACTTCTGACAGTGGCGGTCAACTTGTCACAAATCAAGCTTATGGCTAACTTGATTGGATGTCTTCATCTTATTGGCACGAACACTGTCCCTAATATTTTGTTTGTTGCTAACTATCTTGGACAACATCTTGCACATCCTTCTCTTAAGCATTGGTATGCAGCAAAGCGTGTAATGAAATACTTAAAAGGCACCATAGATTTTGGTTTGGTCTATCGATGACAACTGACATCAGATTCTATGCAATATCTTTCTCTTTTGGGTTACACAGATGTAGACTGGGCAACCTCACATTTATCTATGCAATCTACTAGTGGAAATTGCTTCTTTATAAATGGTTGTCTTGTTTCTTGGACAGCAAGAAACAACGGTGTGTTGCAACTTCTACGACTGAGTCAGAATATGTCGTGACATCACTTGCAGGTTGTGAGCTAATCTGGATTTGAGAAATGCTGGTTGATATTGATCACTCTCGTCTTTCTATCACACCCTTGTAGTGGGACAACCAGAGTGCTATTAGTCTTGCAAAAGGCTATGTTCAACATAATAAGTCAAAGAACATTGTTGTGCATTATCATTATGTCAGGTATGAAGTACGTAAAGACACCATAATGGTTATGATGCTTCTTGCTGCTTTATGGGAAAGGGATGAAAGACAAGGATTTGCATGCATTTTGGAACTTTTGACAAACTTGGGATCATTAGGAAGAAGATGGGGTCTGGGAGGGCCTCTTTATTTTCCAAGAGATTATGGAGGTGACTAACATTTTGAGAAATAGGTGCATGCCATGTGTGCAAGAATGGTGGGTGTGTAAGAAAGGTGTAAGAATTTTCAAAGGATGCACTTTACCCCCCGAAACAAAGTGGAAAACTTATGATTTTTGTCCTTCCATAACTCTTATATATGATCTTGGATTTGAGAAGAGATTATAGATCTATATTCTACATGTCAATATCTTTTTGTAGATATGCTACATGATATGGTTCTGCCCGCTAGATTTTAATTTCATTTTGGGAGAAAAATTTGAATTCAATCACACTAGCCGTTTTGCATATTTGAATTCAAAAGTTTTCCTTTGATTTCTTTCTTCATACTAGAGGTTTTGACTCCCTTAAATTGCCAAAAAAAGAGGTCCTCCAAGATCCCATTCTCTTCCTAATGTCTATGCTAGGTTTGCTTATGATATCAGATTGATTAAAATGTGTGCTAATTGTGGAGCTTGGGGCAAAGAAATGAAGTTTCATGTCTGAAAATCAATATGCAATGATGTTATCAAAATCCAATTTCATAGGCCAAAGTCATGGTGCTTGATATGCTCTCCAAGCTTGTCTTTACATCTTGTCAATTGGGGTCCGGATGAGGAAGATATAGCCAATAGAATAATTATCAAAGGTTAGTTCTTTTGGTGTTTGGACCCACCTCTAGACGTGTGTTTGGGAAGAGGAATCAAGTTTAATAGGGGTATGACTACTAGTGCCTAACACGGGATACAAAATGTTATTTATAGAGCTCAAATCGGGTAATAATTGCTCAACATAGGGCAAGTTTAGTTCTCTCTACAATTTTATCATCATTTATGTGACGTCTAGATGCTTTGTGCTGCCTTCAATGAGCAATAGGAAATAAAATCTTAATTATCTCCCTTGAATTCTCTCCAATCTTTACTACTTTCTCTTATTAACCCTAATTATCTCTATGTGCAATCATTTGTCTTGGTTTGAGCCTCTACAAAATTCTTGCCTGTAGCCAAAATCCTAACACTTTCCCGCTTGACCTCCAAGAACCACTCTCTCCGAAAACATTGGTGACCCCGACGTGAACGCCAGGATAATGGGATACAATACTTAATGCAACAATTTGTTGCACTTATGCACAAATAACATCTACACCATCAGCACATGATGAATCAAAGTTGGGAAAGGAAAATAGAAGCTCGGATTCATGACGCTAAACAAGCAATGACAAATAAATTGGGGCGGCTTGAACGCCGTGATATTTCCAAATTTTGTAGAATATATGAGCAGGTTATGGGATAAGCAGATGAGAAAGATTTAATGGAAAACTTTATACTGGTTGTCTTGAATGAATTGCGGGCATGGGTTGAGGAACTTTGGACTACGCATGGGCCTACATCGACAGCTTTTAAGCAAGCTCTCAAGGATGAATATTTAATTGAGGATAAGGCACGTGCTATGAAGAAGAGATTTTTTAAGTGGGTGCAACAACATACTATAAAGAA
Source organism: Adiantum capillus-veneris (assembly GCF_014529385.1). Lineage (NCBI taxonomy): Eukaryota > Viridiplantae > Streptophyta > Polypodiopsida > Polypodiales > Pteridaceae > Adiantum > Adiantum capillus-veneris. The sequence continues at coordinate 81,096,214 of NC_140957.1, forward strand.
CTTTCCTGCACTTGAATTATTAAGAGAATTTGAATAACAATTCGGCCAACTATTTGCAACCGAACATACTACTCTAAATTCTAAGAAGGAAGAAATTTTGTGCAGGTTGTAGACCTAAAACTGCAAAAGAGCTTAGTGGATCTCCTTAAAGATCCGATAGGGGTGTTCGGGTTGAAATCAGACTAGATAGAAGTGTTGAAAAAATAGTTAGAAAACAACAAAAAATACTTGATAAGCTAATTCGGATGAGCAGTGATGTGGAAGAAAATGAGGAAAAAACTCCTATGAAACTAAAGGAGAAGAGCCTAAAGCTAGAAGAGTCATTCATGGATGAGCTTGTGAAGGGAAACTAGGATTAAAAACTTAATCTAAAAGCTATAAATCTTGATGAGAAATGTTAAACATCATGATCAAAGAAAGGCGGTCATGAGAGAGGAAGTGGAAATCATAACTTCATGTGGTGTGAAAGCCTTGATCTTGTCAGGAGTGAGTGCAATGAATTTGTTGAAGCCAAGTTTAAAGATGTGGTTTTTTGGAAGGATGGCTTGATACACTCGCGCGAGACAGGCTTGCATCTTCAAACAAAATTTGGAAGAGGTGGTATGAAGAAAAGTATGGAAGAGATGCTACAGTAACATGATGCGAGTGTAGTTGAAGCATCAACTTAGACTGAATGTAAATTGTAGGGAAAACATATTGAAGGTTCAGATAGAAATGGAACATTCTGGCCATAACAACACAAAAGGAAAAAGTTGAATTTCAACAATTATGTCAAGAGGGAATTTTCATTCAAAACACTACTCAGTGGGAAGATCCTATAGATTTCCTCTTAGTATATGCATATCCTGGTAAATCACGGGGTCCGTCAAATAAGATAAAGTCTACTATTGATGTAAAGAAGGTACTTGAGAATCACATTTTGAATTGTAGGGTGGAGTACACCCTGGGTGAAATCCTAGGTATTGAAAAGCGATAATTCCATGATAGCATTATTATGACCTCATGAAGAGAAAACGCTAAACATTGTATGGACCTGAAAATGACCCAATAGGAATAGAGGGGGTGCCGAGAACTTATGAGCAAATTGAAGCCATTTTTAACAGATTTAATGAATACTAATTTTGTGAGGATAAATGGATAAGCGTAATGGACAACGTCAAACTTCTAAGATTTCATGATAATGATTACAAAACAAATACCTTGCAGCCATTTTACATGGAATCATTGGGCAAGGGCTACCACTTAACTTTGGTGAAGGAGGTGATTTTGAAGAAGCAGTCGTTGCATTAGTAGATCATGGGTCATAAGTAATTCTTATGTCAAAGATATTATATTCAAAATGGAAATAACATGTTGATGTAGAACATGGATGATGAATTCAAGCCGCCAATGCACAATTAGGGGATTTGTATGGTGCATGCCCTAATGTTAGCTACAATCACCATAGGGGATGTAGGTGCTGCACAAAATTTTGTCGTATAGAAACAATCTACTTATCCACTTATATTGGGATAGCCTTACATGACTTTGATGTGAATGTTTTTTGATGATCATAAAACTAGTAGATTGTGCCAAAAAGCTTGCTAACTAGCCTCATGTATATATGTGTACATAGTGCTACAAGTCTTGGGAGTACCCATGTAAAAATTCATGTACAAAAGTTTGGTTTTTCTGGGCTTGCGTACCAGTGTTTTGGGGTTGTTCAAGTTCCCAAGACATGGTTTCCAACAAATATTTCCAATTTTGTGATTTATAGCTCGTGAATCGGACTTGTACATCATGAGTTATGTGCATCCGAAGTGGCCGGTCTCGACTTAAAAAGTGGCCGCACATACATGTGACACAGGCAATTGGGCCAACTTGATGATCTAAAATAAGAAATGCTAAGAGTTTAAATTTTTTGCAGATAGTCAAAGTAATGGTCTCCAAGGCGTGCTTTGTGTTGTGGCATTTGATGCCTATATATCTGCAACACTTTCAAACTTTCCAAAGAGCTCTTTTTTTAGCAAGAAAGAGTACACCCCCAGTTTCGAGTGGCCATAACTCTGTCATCTTTCATCTGATTTTTTGCATATGGATACTCTACTAACATCTCCACAAGACACGCTAAGGCATGATGTCCTTGGTTTCTCCTATTTCCAAGTGTGTTTCATGCTTGAAGGGTTATTCAGAAATATTTACAGGTGCTTATCACAAGTGGTTTCGACACTACAATATTTCTTCCTTTCGACATTGTGACTCATGCGAGGCTATAGAGACACTCATTTTCCCTGTTGTTTGCATGCTAACACTGTGATGGTAAGAAAGTGGTTCAATTTCTAAGTGCTCGTGTAGAACATGCAAGGAACATGGACACCTTAAGAGATCATCCCTTGCCAAATTTAACTAGATAGTTTTAGGAGAATAGGGGTTTTCGGGATTTTTCCAAGCTCCATTGTAAAACAAGACTATGATGGTTCTATAAAGGAGAGTTTCTCATTGCCAACAAAGGTTTACATAGAGGCCTTCTCTTAGAGATTTTTGGATTTGAATTCAGAGGGTTTGGTTTCTCATAGGAAATTACATGACTTGTGCAAATGGAAGAAGAAACACATATGCAATTCCCAAGGTATGTTTCAAGAATGTAAGATATTGTATCCAAATGAAGAAATTTTAGGCACTTTTGAAGAATATGCATTTGTGAACACAATGGGGGAATAGGATGTAGCCATTCAATCCTGTGATCAAGCTTGGATTGGTATTGCTAAAAGGTAAATTTTCTTAACATGTATGATTTCCTTTTGCAATTCAAAGAAGAATTAAATGCAAAAGAGATACAAGTGAATACAAGATACAAAATAGTGGCAAAAGAAGGTCAAATATGTGGGTATTTCATTGCCAAAGAAGAGTGTTACAATTATGGAGAAGGATTTTGGATAGCCTATTGTAATGGAATTGGCCGATTTAACTTGAGAGTAGCGGAAATTAATCAGACTACTTTTAAGAAATGACTTTGTGAGCATAGCGGGTGAACATAGTTGAAGATAGCAACATAATCATAGCAATTATTTAACTTTGCATGAACAATACTTTTGCAAGAGAGAGAATTTAGAGAGCATGACAACAACTGAGGACTTGATTATGTGGAGCCCGTCCCCCCTCCAATAGGCATTTGTATTATCATTTCTCCCATTAGGAGAGACTTGCTACAATACAATCTTTGTGTTCCTTGTGACCTAGGTGATGCAATGAAGATGGAAAACTTCATGCATCACAAGCATAACATAAACTTGAAGAAAGCTTTAACTATCCCAAGACCTCTAACACCTTTGAAGGTGGAGAGCTAGCAGGGAATGAGGGTAGGGAAGAGGAAGAAGAGACATTTCATAGGAGAAAGAATTAGTTCCTCACTTATCATAACTCTTGTTGCTAGCATACATAACAGCATAGTAATTAGGAAGAAGGAGATGGCAAGATTAAGCATTGAAGCATGGCTCTTGGTTGGATTTGCACTCCATAGCCAAAAGTGTTGGTGTAGGCTCTCTACCTCTACTTTCTTGGAGAAGGAGAGGGAGCTCTTGCACTTTTCATAGCACACAATGAGAGTGTTTGTGAGTGTGTGTGGGTGAGTATACCCCCTAAGAAACCCCCTATCTTTCTTGGGTCGACCCCCCCTTGTAGCTCATGTTTGAAGCTCATTGGACCCCACCAAGCCTAGCCAATCATAAGCAGGAGGCATTACAAGCAGCAAGGGTAGACTTGCGACAAGTGTCCCTCTTTCCCCTTTGAGAGAGAGGCTAGATAAATGCTAAATCAATTAATTAAATCTCCTAATTTATTATTGGACCCATTGGGTGGCCAACCAATAGGCTTTAGGAACACCATGAGGGCAACATGAGGAGGAACTTGACAAGTGTCCCTTTTTCTTTCTTTGTACCATGCATGTTTTGTATGATTGTGTGGGTGTTCTCTTTCATCTCCCGTCAAGTAGGGCTCGCCCTCTCCTTGTAGGGATTGAATCTTTGAATTTTTGACACCTCAAGCCCCTCATGCATAGGCCCAGTTCCCACCCCAAGCTTGGCTCTTAAGCACTGTAAGCTTGGGTTGGGTTCTCACCTCAAGTGCAACCCCAGCATCGCAAGCATGTGAAGCACCTCAAGCATCTCAATCATTAAGCACCTCAAGCATCTCAAGAACCTCAATCATGAAGCAGCTCAAGCACCTTAGTCATCAAGCATGACAAGTAGGATAAGCATCTCGAGCTGGGTTGGGTTCCCCCGCCTCAAGCTCAACCATAGCTTACCTAAGGTCAAAGGACTTTTAGACACATTATTGGAGGTATTCAATGAATCTAACCCTAAGGTCTTATGCTCCATTGGTTAGCTTTGCTCTGTGATAGACCATCTCTCATTTGGGCCCCTTTACCATTGGCCCCGTGTTGAGATAGATCTATAAGCACATATGTATATGCTAACACTTGTTCCCGTTTATTCTCCCACATTAAGTGATCAATTTAATATGAGAAAATCATTTGGGGTTGGTATATATTAGATATTAGATTTTATGACATTACCTCTCTCTTGAAATCATAGTCGTCCTCAACTATGAGGTAGAAGAGATAAAGCCTTAGTCATTAGTCAATTTTACTTAGTGGGTAGAGGATCTCTTTTTACCCTATGACATCTTTCGAAGATGGATAACTAATCCATTTGGTGCTTGGGAGACATAGCTGCTGCAAGCATGTCTGCTCTTTAGTCCATTTCATTCTCCCAAAGTAGAGTGACAAATTCTACTTGGTGTTTGAGAGACGTCATCATCACAAACATGATTCTAAGCATGCATACTACTTAAATTTATGCACAATTAAAAAGAGGACTAGTCTTATAAGACAAAAACATGAGTCATTTAAAAGAAATTTGGACATTTTCTTACTCTAATGTAGCATTGTAAGCATTGACAAGGTTCATACTATCCTTAAGCTGTATTCCTTGCATCCATCTAGCATCTTCAAAAGAATAATTTTTGAGCTTAATAAGATACCATCGGATAATCTTACCATGTTGTAGCACCTTGCTTCATGCCGAAGGAGTGCTTCGGGTTGTAGAACCTCTTCTTGGTCTTCAATTTCGGGAGGGTCTTCAATAATTGGTTCAGTTGGTGGCTCTCCTTGTAGGGCTTAAGTAGGCTTATATGAAAGGCATTGTGTATGAGCCAATGGTTGGGCAACTTGAGTTGATAAGCCGTCTCATTGATGGGCTTCAAGATTTGGAGAGGACCATAGTATCTTTTTGCTATTTTAGCATAATACTTTTGATGGCCCGTAGGAAACTTGAGTAAGACCCAATCATTTTCTTTGAACATTAATGCTCTTCTGTGCTTATCAGCAGCAACAGCTTTTTGCCTTTGTTGAGAGATGGATATAGCCTCCTTAATCTTTTGAAAAGATTCTTGTGGGTCACGACTATACTCATCGGCCGCGAAGATCTTCCCATGTACTTTGAGTAGCAAGGGACTTTTAGGTCTTCCCTCAAAGAACTCAAAAGGTTCTTTTCCCGTATAAGTATGTACAGTATTATTGTAGGCATACTCTACAAGAGGTAGGTACTTTTCCCATTGTGAGCACTGATCTAGTTCGGTAACATAAGTCTTGAGTAGATCGAGTATCGTAAGATTGGCTATCTCACTTTGGACATCTGTTTGTGGGTGATAGGCTGAAGAGAAATTCAATCTTGTTCCTAGATTTTCAAAGAGACCTTTCCAAAAATTACTGGTCATTCTAGGATCTCTATCTGACACGATGGATTTGGGTAATCCATGGTGCTTGAAAATTTGAGATATGAAGAGAGTTGCCATTTGATGTGCCTTAATAGTCTTTTTGAGAGGAATAAAATGTGCTTGCTTATTGCTAAACCTGTCAACTATTGTCCATATTCCTGTATTCCCATGGATAGACTTGGGTAATCCAAAGATGAAATCCATGGATATACTCTCCCATGGCGAATTTGGGATAGGCAATGGATGGAGTAATCCAGGTTGCTTCCCTCTATCATACTTGGTCTTTTGGCATACTACACATTTTGAAACATACTCTTGTATGTCCACTTTCATGGTAGGCCAATAGAAGTACGTCTCTACTCCTCGGAGAGTAGGTTGAATACCTCTATGCCCCGCATATGGAGGAGAATGGGATTCATACATAAATTTCTGACGAAGGGAATGGGTAACACATAGCCTATTTCCATGGAGAAGACAACCATCTTGCAAGGTGAATGGTTCCTCTTTCTTCCCCAAAGCAAGGGCTGACATTATGTCTCTAAAGTCAGGGTCAGTAGCATACTCATCTATCATAGAGGATAGATAATTGTGAGTAGCTATAGACACCACATTAACTTTGGGTCATCGTGAAAGTGCATTGGCCACTTGATTGTGCTTACCAACTATGTGAGCAATATGCAAATTAAATTGCAAAAGAAAATTTTCCCACCTCATTTGTTTGTCGGAAAGCTTGGTTTGTGTCATGAAATACTTGAGACTTTGGTGGTCGGTTCGTAGGATAAATGGAGTCCCCAATAGGTAGTGCTTCCATGTGTCTAGGGCATATAGAACAGCTAAAAGCTCTTTCTCATAAATGCCCAAGAATCGTTCATTAATATTGAGCCTTCGGCTCTCATATGCTATGGCATGCCCTTCTTGAAGCAAAACTGCTCCAAGGCAATCACCATAAGCATCACATTGGACCTCAAATGGCTTTGAGAGATCCGGAAGCACGAGGACTGGTTGGGAAGTAAGATTCTCTTTGAGCTTTTCAAAATCATTTTGCTCCTTAGCAGTCCATGCATACTTAACGTTCTTCTTAGTTAAGTCGTGTTGTGGTCCTGCTACTTGAGAGAATTTTGATATGAAGCGTTTATAGTATGCGCACATACCAATAAAGCTTCTTAGCTCATGTAGATTGCTTGGGTTAGGCCATGATTTTATTACCTCTAACTTTGATGGATCCATATGGATACCATTGTGAGAGATAATATGACATAGGTATTGAATCTCTTGAAGGAAGAATTCGCTTTTCTTTTGGTTGAGAAAAAGCTTGTTCTCCCTCAATGCTTGAAAAATCACTTGGAGATGTTGCTTATGTTCCTCCAAAGACTTGGAGTAGATGATGATATCATCAAAGAACACTCCAGTGAATTTGCAATAAGCTCTAAAAGTTTTCTCCATCAGACGATTGAACGTAGCTGGTGCATTAGTCAAGCCAAAAGGCATGACTAGATGTTCATAAAGACCAAATGTTGTGCGAAACGCGGTCTTTAGGATATCTTCATCCACTATCCTTATTTGATGATAGCCACTCTTGAGGTCAATCCTACTGAAGTAGGTAGAGCCTTGTATCTTATCAAATAGATCTTCTACCCGAGGTACGGGAAATCTAGTTTTGATAGTGATATGGTTTAGTGCTCAATAGTCCACACACATACGGTATGTACCATCTTTCTTTTGCACTAAAAGGACTGGAGAACAAAAGGGAGAGGAACTAGGCCTCACCATCCCTTTGTCTACCAGCTCTTGTACTTGCCTCATGATCTCCTCTTGTTGAGTTTGTGAGACTCGATAAGGAGGCTTGTTAGGTGGTGAGCTTCCAAGAAGGAGCTCAATGCGATGGTCATCATCCCCTCGTTTTGGAGGTAATTCCATAGGGATATCATCGATGAACACATCTTGAAATCCTTTTAGAAATTTAGACAAGTCTAACTCTTCTTGATTCCTACCATTTAGATTTGATGAAATATTAGTATCTTTTAGAGACTCTTTGACAAAAATCATATACGCACAAACTGAGCTCTTCATTGACTTATCAAAAGCAAGAGGATTTACAAGTGGAATAGTGAAACCACGCTCACTAGCATCTATATACATGTTCTTTCCCCTGTAGGTAAAGTAGATTCTCCTTTCAGGGAACTTCATGTTGGCAGCCATGCAATCAAACCATGGTGCCCCTAGGATAACATCCTCATGTTGGAGAGGAGAGATGAAGAAGTCTTCTTTGTCGACATAGCTTTGGACATGAAGCCTCAACTTCCCAATCAAGGGAGTAATAGAGGCTTGTTGTCCCTTGAAAGCTGCATCAGACACTACTATATCTCCCATCTCAAAAGCTTGAATGCCCAACTTGGTGGCCAACTCCATTGATATAAAGTTCAGAGTAGAGCTAGGGTCAAGCAAGATGAAGGCATCATGCTCTCTTACCTTTCCCCAAGCATAGTAAAGTGATGATCCTTTGCAATGAGTATCCTCTTTTGGAGCTTCGATGGTGGAATCCCTAGGAGTCTCATTACGAGTATTCTTCTTGGGGCCAAAACGATAGCCATGTCCTTGGTCCCCACACTTGAAACACTTATGGTCCTTGAGAAAAGCTTCAAGCTCTTCAAGAGAGAGTTTATTTTTACCTTTGCAAACTCCCTTATCCTTGGACCGATTGTTGTTTTTGTTGTTGTTGTTGTAAGTGACTTGGGAAGTATTTTGATCATTGGTTTTCCCCTTTGGATCATTTTTGTCTTTGTTTTCCATGGGCTTGACATTACGTCTAGCCCCTTGATGGAAATTGATGCGTGAAGAAACCATGGTGTGATGGATTACTTCACTAATAGAACCAGGCCATTGAGAGTTGATGTATTCGGCCATCTCTTCAGGTAATCCCGCACAAAATTTTTGCCTTTGCCCAGCGAAGTCTATCTTTTGAAAGGCAGTAGCTTTGAGATGTAAATCCCAAAACTTGTCTACGTACTTGTGGATAGACTCATGAGAGAGCAGCTTCAAGCTGCGCCATTTGGTAAGAACTTTGTCCTTTGCATCGCTTGCAAGGAATTGCTTCATGATGGAAACTCGTAGAGTTTTCCATGTCTTTGGGGCTTCACCATTGCCACGAAGGCTAGCCCACCATTGACGAGCTGATTTTTGGAAGTGCATAGCTACATTGCGTAGCTTGGAGGACTCTGTGAAGCCCTCATCTCCAAAGGCCGCATCAAATTGCTGGATAAAGGCCAACACTTTGTCAGTAGCACCAAAGGTGCCATCATAGGTGAGAAAAGAGATACTCTTTCCTCATTCCTTGAACTTCTTTAGCTTTTGTGACCTTCGCCATGCAGGAAATGATTTGCGATGTCCTCCCCTCTTGTATTCTCTAGGAGAATAGCCATAACTTTCATCGAAAGAGGAGGAAGGTGAAGAAGAAGGAGAAGAGGGTGATCTCTTCCCAGCCCTTTTCTTCCTTTGTTTCCTCTCTTGCCTTTCAAAGTGATGAGGAGAAGGTCTATTTGGTAATATTTTCCTCTTGGGAGGAGTGGGTGATTGTCTAGACCGCCGTCTTCGGGGAGCCACATCTTCAAAGGAACTTAAACTTTCATTGATTTCTTGCTCTTTGTATTCCTCCTCTCGAATGGTGGAGAGTCTTCTTTTGGGGGTCTCTTCTAGAGGCCTCCTAAGCTCTCTCTCCTCTTGGAGAGGAAGGGAAATTCCATAAGCACGAATTTGTTGAGTAACTTTGGCTTGCAAAGCAGGGTTGCCCATAGCTTGCTACAACCTAGTTGTTAGGAAATAAGACGTAGCTAAATAGATAATCGAGTAGATTACTTAATGGAGAGAGACAGATTTACATACACGAGATTATAGAGTAGAGAGAGAGAGAGAGAGAGCGAGAGAGTACACACGATATACGTAGTTCACCCAATGTGGGCTACGTCCACGGGAAAGCAGCCACTCAATGGATTTAGTACTTCAAAACAAGAAGTAATTTACAAAGGGATTATACCCTTAATGGAACTCCCACCTTGCTTCACTCTCACCACCTCACACTCACCTTGTTGCATCAACTTCACACTATGAAATGTGTGTAGAAATGGCCTCCTTTTATAGGCCAAAAGGGCTGCCCTCTCTTATGAGAGACAGCCATGTGTAGCCGCCCTTGTGCGAATAAGTCCAAATCGGACCCTCCAATCCGCCCATGTGTGGCCGCCCTTGAGAAGACAAGTCCGCTTTTGAATTCGGCCACCGGCCATTGAATTCGGCTACCGGCCACCGGCCATTGACTTCCGACCACCGGCCACCGGCCATTGACTTCCGACCACCGGCCATCTGCCATTGACTACCGGCCACCGGCCAACCAACCGGTTGTTTTTCGACCACTTTCCGGCCGCCGTCCGGCCATAATATTCCGACGAAAAAGAATATTCCTTTAAAGTTGCCCCTAATTCTTGTCCGTGAAAATTTTGGTTTCCGGTGAGTGATTTTCTTTCACGCACGATGGCTTCTCCTCATAATGGGGGCCTTACAAATGTGCGCTTTTACCACAGAAAATTACAAGGGTAAATCAGGCTCCATACTTAACAATCTCCCACTTGGAGACTGATCTCCAAACCAAACCTGTGACTGCTTTCCATTCTGGCTTCTTATCCTTGAATGTCGATTGAAGATGAGCAAAAGCTCAACTTCTCCTTGTTGACCACCTTTGTAAACATGTCTGCAAGATTTTCACTTGTATGCACCTTTCCTAGCTTTAGTTGTCCCTCTTCCAAAAGAGTGCGTATGAAGTGATATCTCACCTCAATGTGCTTTGTCCTTGAATGAAAGGCTGAGTTCTTCGCAAGATGGATAGCACTTTGGCTATCACTGTACAAGACACAATTGTCTTGTTTGAATCCAAGCTCTTCTAAGAATCTGTGAAGCCACAGAATTTCTTTGCTTGCCTCCGTCATTGCTACATACTCTGCTGCCGTGGTAGAAAGTGAAACCACTTTCTGCAGCTTTGAAGCCCAGCTTACTGCTGTGCCTCCAACCGTGAACACATAGCCAGTAGTGCTCCTTCGAGTATCTTTGTCACCTGCCATATCTGCATCAGCATACCCTTCTAGAAAAATATCAGTTCCTCCAAAATACAAAGCATTTGTTGTTGTCCCTTTTAAATACCTAAGTATCCACTTCACAGCTTGCCAATGCTCTTTACCTGGGTTGTCCATGAACCTACTCACAACTCCCACTGCATGTGCAATGCCTGGCCTTGTCCAGACCATAGCATACATTAAAGAACCTACCGCTGCAGCATATGGAACTTTAGACATATAGGCTATCTCCTCTTGTGTCTTTGGACACATATCCTTCGTTAGTTTAAAATGACCAGCCAAAGGTGTAGAAACTGGTTTTGCATTTTGCATTGCAAACCTTTATAGTACCTTCTTGATGTAATCTTCTTGAGATAGCTTTATTGTCTTCTTCGTCCTGTCCCTTGATATTTTCATACCAAGTATCCTCTTTGCAGCACCTAAATCTTTCATTGAAAAAGATTTGGACAGCTCCTCTTTTAGGTCTTTGATGTCCTGCATGTTAGCACTTGCAATCAACATGTCATCAACATACAACATTAGGATGATGAATTTCCCATCTCCCAAATTCTCCATGTAGACGCAGTGATCCGAGTTGCATCTTGTGAATCCATGATCCAACATCCATCGATCAAACTTCAAGTACCATTGTCTTGATGCTTGCTTTAAACCATACAAGCTCTTCTTTAATCTGCAAACCATTTTCTCCTTACCTTTTACTTCATACCCCTTTGGTTGAAGCATGTAGATTTCCTCCTCTAAGTCACCGTGAGGGAATGCCGTATTTACATCCATTTGCTCCAGATTTAGATCATGAGCAGCCACAAGGCTTAAGACAAGCCTAATTGAGTTCATTTTTACAACAGGAGAAAATATTTCATTGAAGTCAATACCTTTCTTTTGAGAAAAACCTTTTACCACAAGCCTAGACTTGTACCTTTTCTTCCCACCTTCTTCTTCCTTTAGCTTGTACACCCATTTGTTTTGAAGTGCCCGCTTACCTTTAGGCAACTCAACCAACTCCCATGTTTGGTTGCGATGTAGTGAGTCCATCTCCACTTGCATGCTCTTCGTCCATTCTTCTTTGGATTCATGTTGCATAGCTTCTTCATATGATTCGGGCTCTCCAGAATCTGAGATCAAGAGATGGTTGAAGGAAGGAACAAACCTTTCTGGAGGTCTACTTGCTCTTGTAGATCTTCGGGGAATAGGTTGAGGCTCCTCATTTGGTTGACGTTGTTGCACATTGTCACCGTTTGTAGTCCTTGAGTCTTCACCATCCTCAAGCTCCATGCACTCATCACCTGTTTCTTTTGTTTGTTTTCTTTCCAAGTAATCTTTGTACATATTTTGTTCGTTAAAAATTACATCCCTACTCCTTAAGATTTTACCATCTTCAGGATTCCATAGGCGATACCCAAAGTCTCCTTCTCCATAGCCAATGAAGAAACACTTTTTGGACTTTGCATCTAACTTTGATCTTAGGCTTCTATCTATGTGCATGAAAGCCTCACACCCAAACACTTTGAGAAATGCATAATTCACCAGTTTACCTTTCCATGCCTCTTCTGGAACTCCCCCATCCAATGCCGTTGAGGGTGACCCATTGATTAAGTACACAGACGTACTTACAGCTTCTGCCCAAAGCTCAAGCGGTAGGCCTGCATGTAGCCGCATGCTTCGTGCTCGTTCCATGATTGTCCTGTTCATCCTTTCCAAAATCCCGTTTTGTTGAGGTGTCCTTGGGGTTGTCCTTTGCCTCCGAATGCCATTGCTAGCACAAAAGCTTTCAAAAGCTTAGCTGCAATATTCGCCTCCATTGTCGGATTTGAGGCATTTAACCTTGGTACCTGTTTCATTCTCCACAAAGGCTTTCCACCTTTGAAATATGGAAAATACGTCGGATTTATTCTTCATGACATAAACCCATGTTTTTCTAGTCGCATCGTCTATGAATGTTACATAGTACAATGAGCCACCAAGTGATGGTGTACTTGCAGGACCCCAAACATCAGAATGAACCAACTCAAGTTTTTTATTTTTTCTTTCATTTCTTGATTTTTGAAATTTTACCCTCTTTTGTTTACCATAAACACAATCTTCACAGAACTCTAAGTCCACTTCTTTCAAACCTGGTAGAGGCTTCTTTGTTTGAAGGATTTGCATTCCTTTGGCACTCATATGCCCAAGTCGGTAGTGCCACACCGCACTGTCAACTTCTGTAGTTGCTGCACAAGCTGAAGGTTGCGTGCTAACAGTACACAAGTAAAGTGTACCGACTTTTTCACCCTTGGCAACCACCAAAGATCCCTTTGAGATCTTCCACTGTTTGTTTCCGAATGCAATGTTGTGACCTTCATCGTCCAATTGTCCTGTAGAGATCAAATTTTTGCGAAGAGAAGGAACATGCCTAACATCTTTAAGCTTCCATTCATTTCCATTAGCAGTTTTGACAGAAACTGTACCTTTGCCGACAATCTCACAAGCTTCATCATCTCCCAAGTATACATACCCAAAATTATCTTTGGTGTAGTCTTGGAAATGTTGCTTGTGTGGTGTCGCATGGAATGAAGCCCCAGAATCTACTATCCAGGAATTAGACACATTGTCTAATGAGAGAACTAGAGCATTTTGCTCTACTTTACCTGCCACATTGGCCTCCGATGTTGGCTTTTTGTCTTGAGACTCTGTCTCCTTCTTCTTCTTGGACTAGCAATCCTTCTTGACGTGGCCTTTCTTGCCGCAGTTCCAACATTCAAGAACTGACTTTGTGCGTGACTTGCTCCGCCTTGAGCGATCACGACCCTTTTGGTTTTTGAACCTCTCCTTAGGCCTTCCTCTTGTTTCCACTGATAGTGCAGCACTTGATGATTCTCCTGTGCTTCTCCTTCGCATTTCCTCGCTTAGGAGAACACCCACAACATCATCAAACTTAAGAGTATTTGTGCCAGAGATAGAATTACTTACAGCCATCACAAGGCTGTCCCAGCTATCCGGTAGAGATGATAGTATAAGGAGAGCTCGCACTTCGTCATCGAAATTGATTTTCACTGATCGCAGTTGACTTATGTTTGTGTTAAAGTCATTTAGGTGTTCTACAACTGAACCATTCTCTGCCATCTTTAGATTGAACAAGCGCTTCATAAGAAATACCTTATTGGATGCGGATGGTTTCTTGTAGAAGTCGTCAAGTGACTTCATCAAGTCCTCCGTGGTATTCATCTCCGAAACATTGAAGGCCACCGTTGACGCCAAGCTTAACCGGATTGTTCCCAGTGCCTTTCGATCAAGGACAATCCATGCTTCATCTGCCATTGTTGCGGGCTTCTTCGCAAGACCGCCTAGTGGCAAATAGAGGTCCTTCTGGTAGAGATAGTCTTCAATCTGCATCTTCCAATGTTGGTAGTTTTTGCCGTTGAACTTCTCAATCTTGAGCTTCCCTTCCTCCGCCATAACTCCCACTCAATTCAAGGAATTCTTTCCTTGAGATAATTTAGCTACGAGAAAACCTTGCTCTGATACCAGTTGTTAGGAAATAAGACGTAGCTAAATAGATAATCGAGTAGATTACTTAACGGAGAGAGACAGATTTACATACACGAGATTATAGAGTAGAGAGAGAGAGAGAGAGAGAGAGTACACACGATATACGTGGTTCACCCAATGTGGGCTACGTCCACGGGAAAGCAGCCACTCAATGGCTTTAGTACTTCAAAACAAGAAGTAATTTACAAAGGGATTATACCCTTAATGGAGCTCCCGCCTTGCTTCACTCTCACCACCTCACACTCACCTTGTTGCATCAACTTCACACTATGAAATGTGTGTAGAAATGGCCTCCTTTTATAGGCCAAAAGGGCTGCCCTCTCTTATGAGAGACAGCCATGTGTAGCCGCCCTTGTGCGAATAAGTCCAAATCGGACCCTCCAATCCGCCCATGTGTGGCCGCCCTTGAGAAGACAAGTCCGCTTTTGAATTCGGCCACCGGTCATTGAATTCGGCTACCGGCCACCGGCCATTGACTTCCGACCACCGGCCACCGGCCATTGACTTCCGACCACCGGCCATCTGCCATTGACTACCGGCCACCGGCCAACCAACCGGTTGTTTTCCGACCACTTTCCGGCCGCCGTCTGGCCATAATATTCCGACGAAAAAGAATATTCCTTTAAAGTTGCCCCTAATTCTTGTCCGTGAAAATTTTGGTTTCCGGTGAGTGATTTTCTTTCACGCACGATGGCTTCTCCTCATAATGGGGGCCTTACAAATGTGCGCTTTTACCACAGAAAATTACAAGGGTAAATCAGGCTCCATACTTAACACTAGTGACAAGATCATTCACAAACATGGGAGCATCATCATTAGTACCTTCATGTACAAAATCAAAGCTATCAATGTTCATTCTATTGTCTTGATTATTGTCAGCCATGTTAACAAAATTTATGTATGTACTTAGTGTATGCTTTGGAAACTCAAAACCTTAGTTGCCACTCCTCTTAGCCTTTGAAAATGATCTCTTAAGTATCTACACCCACGGCTCAAAGTGGTTACTTATAGAGAGTAGAGGAGTAGGTCTAACATAGCAGAGTTGCCGAGGACTAGCTCCTTCTGGACTTCTTATGGCTCAATAATGGTAAAGCCGTAGGCAAGTCTAAAAAGACTCCATTATTAAGTCCAAAGCTCCCGAGGTGTGCACCATCCCCCACATAGTGGGCTCAACAAAACCGATAATAGATCCCAGTTCCACTTCCCTAATATAGTTAACAACATCAACCATTTATAGGCTACTTAAGGACCTCTCTTCTTAAGCAAGAAAAGAGAAACCAAATGCTCTGATACGGATGTAATGGAATTGGCCGACTTAACTTGAGAGTAGCGAAAATTAATGAGAGTACTTTTGAGAAATGACTTTGTGAGCATAGCGGGTGAACATAGCTGAAGATAGCAACATAATCATATCAATTAGTTAACTTGGCATGAACAATAATTTTGCAAGAGAGAGAATTTAGAGAACATGACAACAATTGAGGACCGGATTATGTGGATCCGGTCCCCCCTCCAATAGGCATTTGTATTATGATTTCTCCCATTAAGAGAGACTTGTTACAATACAATCTTTGTGTTCCTTGTGACCTAGGTGATGCAATGAAGATGGAAAGATTCATGCATCACAAGCATAACATAAACTTGAAGAAAGATTTAACTATCCCAAGCCTTAGTCCCAAGACCTCAAACACCTTCGAAGGTGGAGAGAGCTAGCAGGGAATGAGGGTAGGAAAGAGGAAGAAGAAACATTTCATAGGAGAAAGAATTAGTTCCTCACTTATCATAACTCTTGTTGCTAGCGTTCATAGTAGCATAGTAATTAAGAAGAAGGAGATGGAAAGCTTAAGCATTGAAGCATGGCTCTTGGTTGGATTTGCACTCCATAGCCAAGAGTGTTGGTGTAGGCTCTCAACCCCTACTTACTTAGAGAAGAAGAGGGAGCTCTTGCACTTTGCATAGCACACAATGAGAGTGTTTGTGAGTGTGTGTGGGTGAGTATACCCCCTAAGCAACCCCCTAGCTTTCTTGGGTTGACCCCACCTTGTAGCTCATGCTTGAAGCTCATTGGACCCCTCCATGCCTAGCCAATCATAAGCAGGAGGCATTACAAGCAGCAAGGGTAGCCTTGAGACAAGTTTCCCCCTTTCTGCTTTAAGAGGGAGGCTAGATAAATGCTAAATCAATTAATTAAATCTCCTAATTTATTATTGGACCCCTTGGGTGGCCAACCAATAAGCTTCAGGCACACCATGAGGGCAACATGAGGAGGAACTTGACAAGTGTCCCTTTTGCTTTCTTTGTACCATGCATGCTTTGTGTGAGTGTGTGGGTGTTCCCTCTCATCCCCCCTCAAGTAGGGCTCGCCCCCTCCTTGTAGGAATTGAATCTTTGACTTTTTGACACCTCAAGCCCCTCATGCATAGGCCCAGTTCCCACCACAAGCTTGGCTCTTAAGCACTTTAAGCTTGGGCTGGGTTCTCACCTCAAGTGCAACCCCATCATCTCAAGAATGTGAAGCACCTCAAGAATCTCAATCATTAAGAATCTCAAGCATCTCAAGAACCTCAATCATCAAGCACCTTAGTCATCAAGCATGACAAGCCGGACAGGCATCTCGAGCTGGGTCGGGTTCCCACGCCTCAAGCTCAGCCCTAGCTTACCTAAGGTCAAAGGACTTTTACACACATTATTGGAGGTCTTCAATGAAGCTAACCCTAAGGTCTTATGATCCATTGGTTAGCCTTGCTCTGTGATAGACCATCTCTCATTTGGGCCCCTTTACCATTGGCCCCGTGTTGAGATAGATCTATAAGCACATGTGTTTATCTTAGCACTTGTTCCCGTTTATTCTCACACATTAAATGATCAATTTAATATGAGAAAATAATTTGGGGTTGTCTATATATTAGATATTAGATTCTATGACACCTACTCTCCAAGATCCATGTAGAACTGGGCATTTGTTTACGGAAGAAACTCTACAAGAATTGAAGATAAGTGATGCATATTTTCTAAATTAGGAAGAGATAGCATGTTTTTTTAAATGTTAATGAAGTACGGGAAGGATTTTGATTTCAAACCAAGTGAGATCAGCTATGTGGATCCCATTCTGGTGGTTCCAATGGTAATATTCATTGTTCTACGCTTGCCTTGGAATCTACACCATATTATGTTCCAAAAGCTCATCTTCCTAAGTTGGTTGATCTGTTGAATGAGAAGATTGAGATGGGTATTTTGAAACCCTCTTGTGCCCCTTACTCTGACAAGTGGTTCATGCCTCTTAAGAATAATGGTACATTGAAGTTAATACACATCCACTAAACAAGGTAACCATCACAAATGTAGGCAACGGTACAGTGGTTTATGATTTTGCAAAAGCTTTTGTAGGTAGAGCCATCTATTCCATGGGATACTTGTATTCAAGCTATGATCAATTTCAAATGGCTATGGAAAGTAGGAGTTGACAACCATGCATACACCTTTGTGATTGGTGCAAATAATTCGATTGCTCACATGATGAATGGGATGAACAAGGTGTTGTGGGATCTCATTCCTCATATTACCATGCCTTTTATACGACCTGCCAATAAAGGGGCATGAAGAGGGTAAAATAGATGAGGTCAAAGATAAGAGAGGGTGAAAATATTTTATGGCTAACCATATTGTTGATTGTGCCAATGTATATTATCTAGGCTTCATGTAACGTTTAATACAGTAGTAACTTTTGTGTATCGGAAATTGATAGCATAGTGAGCATTTTTTCAAGAATATGTTCCGAATGAGCATAGAGAAAGTACTTAATTTGAGAGAGCAACATAGTAATTTACACCTAGCTAATTTTTCATTGGCAATGCTTGAAAAGAGAGAGAAATAGAACAATTGACAATAGTTGAGGACCAGATTTACATGGAGTTGGTCCCCCATTCATAAAGGCTTTTTAGTATAGCTTCTCCCATCAAAGGAGACTTTTGTACAATACAATTTGTGTGCTCCTTGAAAAAAATCGTTGGCACAATGAAGATGGAAGCTTCTTGCACCAAATTATTCTTGAAAAACACACCTAGTGTCCCTAGCCTCAGTCCCAAGACCTCACACACCTTCAAAAATGGTGAGATCTAGCAGGGAATGAGGATAGATTGAGAGGAATAAGAGGTATCTTACAAGAAATAAGTATTCACCTCACATAATCACTCCAATAGCATAGCTTAGCTTAGTAGTTAGTATGGTAGAGGAGATGAGCATGCCATTGAAGCTTGTCTCTTGGTTGGATTTGCATTCCATAGCGAAGAGTTGTTGGTGTAGGCCTCTACTTTTCATTTGTTGGAGAAGGAGATGGATTTCTTCTTGCACATATGAGTTTTGTGTGTGTCTTTCAATGTGTTAGAGTAAATATAGCGTTATCTCTCATCTTGGTCAACCCCTCTTGCTATTTGCTCATGCTGGCCTCTCATTGGCTCCTGTAAAGCTTATCAAAAATTAGAAGCATAGTTGATAGCCTTTTGACAAGTGTCTCCCTTTCCCCTTTTGTGAGAGCTTTAGGTAATTAAATAATTCAATTCAACTCTTATTGGAACTCTTAGTCTTTTGGCCAATAGGAATCAGGCAAGCCATTGGGCTATTGAATGCTCATTGGGCCCCTTGGAAGACTGTCCAATAGTCTTTTAGGGAGATTAATTTCTATTGGTTATTCTATCAAAAAAATTTAAATTGATTAGACTATCTTTACTCTAGCCTAATTCTCATTGGTCCACCAATAGGATTTAAGGGGAGATTGGGAACAAATGGCCTAAGATGTGTCTAGTGTTCCCTTTGTAAAAAGGGAAAGCCTTGGAGTGTGTGTGTGTGTGTGTTTCTTACTCAACCCCTACTATAAGGGCTCACCCCCTCCTTCCTAGGGATGTGGGAAGATTTTTTAGTCTTCCCATGACCATCCAATTTTCGCCTTACTTTGGCCATTTGATAAATAAGTTAATTTTTGAAAACTTAGCCTATGGAATTATTAATGGAGGTGAACCTTAGGTCTTTTTAAGACCCATTGAAGCAAATTTCTCTTTTGTAGAATGCCCCCCTTTGGATCCCTATTTTTCCTCCTTTGGATCCCTCATAGAGATTGGTCTGGCAAGGCTTACCAATATTCTAGATTTTACTCCCCTGGTACTTCCCCATATTAAATGATCAGTTTAACATGAGAAAATCATTTGTGAGTATTAGATATTAGTTTCTATGACATTACCTCTCTCTTGAAATCGTAGTCGTCCTTGACTATGAGGTAGAGAAGATAAAGCCTATTCATTAGTCCATTTGCTAGAGGGTAGAGGATCCCTATTTTACCCTATGACACCATTCTAGAATGGATGACTAATCCATTTGGTTCTTGAGAGCCTTAGCTTCCACAAGCATGTCTGCACTTTGGTCCGTATCAATGTTCCATAGTAGAGTGACAAACTCTACCTGGTGTTCAAGAGAGGGCATCCCTACAAACATGATGCTAAGCATGCATAATTAACATGTGCTCACAATAAAGGAAAAGAGAGCCTTAAAAGACAAAAACTTTGTTCATTTATACATATTTACATTTGTTTACTCTAGGAAATCATTGTAAGCATTGACAAGGTTTAGCTTATCCTTTAATTGTATGCCATAGTACGTTTTTGCTAATTTAGCATAGTACTTTTGGTGTCCCGTAGGATTCTTTCTTGTTGTTTGCCTTAATCCAACCTTGGGAAATTTAAGCAAGACCCAATAATTTTTTTTAAAGGCTAGGGCTCTTCTGTGCTTATCAGCAGTAGCCTTTTGCCTTTGATGAGAGATGGATATATCATCCTTAATCTTTTGGAAAGATTCTTGTAGGTCTCAGCTATATTGATATGGAGCGAAGATCTTCCCATGTACCTTGAGTAGCAGGGGACTGTTTTATCTTCCCTCAATCACCTCAAAAGGTTATTTTTCCATGGAAGTATCTACAGTGTTATTATAACCATACTACACTAAGGGTAAGTCCTTCTCCCATTGGGACTTTTGGTCTGTTTCTGTAACATAATATTTTAGTAGATCAAGATTTGTTAAGTTAGCTTTTTCACTTTGGCCATCCGTTTAAAAGAGAAGTCTAGCCTTGTACCTGATTCTCAAAGAGACCCTTCCAAAAATTACTGGTCATTCTAGGATCTCTATTCGACGCATAGAAATTGGCAAGCCATGATATTTAAAGGTTTGTGATATAAAGAGGGTTGCCATTTGATGGGCCTTGATAGTATTTTTGATAGGTATGAAATGTGCTTTTTTGCTAAACCTATCTACTATTGTCCATATTCCTGTATTGCCATGGATAGACTTGGGCAGTCCAAAGATAAAATCCATGGATATTCTCTCATATGGTGAATTAGGGATTAGAAATAGTTGAAGCAATCCAAGTTGCTTCCCTCTATCAAACTTTGTCTTTTGGCATATCACACATTTTGAAACATACTCTTGCATGTTTGCTTTCATGGGAGGCCAATAGAAATATGTTTCTATCTCTTTTAGGGCAGACCAAATCCCTCTATGCCCCACATAAGGAGGAGCATGATATTCATACATTACTTTCTGGCATAGTGAGTTAGTAGCACATAGTCTATTTCCATAGAGAAGATAACCATCTTGTAGGGTAAATGATTCTTCCTTCTTCCCTAGTGCAAGAGCTGAAATCGCATCTCTAAAATAGGGATTGATAGCATACTTATCTATCATTCAAGATAGACAATTATGAGTTGCCATGGACACCACATTCACTCTCGCTCGTCTTGAGAGTGCATCGGCCACTTGATTATGCTTGGCAGTAATGCGAGAAATATGAAAATGAAATTGTAAAAGGAAATTTGGTCACCCCATTTGTTTTTCGGAGAGCTTGGTCTACGTCATGCAGTTCTTTAGGTTTTGGTGATCCGTTCATAGAATGAAAGGAGTCCCTAATAAATAGTGCTTCCACAAGTCTAGAGCATGTAGAA
Source organism: Adiantum capillus-veneris (assembly GCF_014529385.1). Classification (NCBI taxonomy): domain Eukaryota; kingdom Viridiplantae; phylum Streptophyta; class Polypodiopsida; order Polypodiales; family Pteridaceae; genus Adiantum; species Adiantum capillus-veneris. The sequence continues at coordinate 81,117,593 of NC_140957.1, forward strand.
CTGCTAAGAGTTCCTTATCATATATTCCTAGAGCTTGCTCAATAGGGTCCAGCTTCATAGGCTATGGTGTGCCCTTCTTGGAGCAAAACAGCTCCAACGCAATCACCACAAGCATCACATTGGACCTTAAATGGCTTTGAGAGATCTAGTAGTGTAAGCACATGTGAGAGATAAGCTTCTCTTTGACATTTTCAAAAGAATTGTTCTCCTTGGTGGACCTTATATACTTAATGTTTTTCTTTGTTAGGTCATGTAATGGTCCTTCGATTTGTGAGAACTTTTCTATGAAGTGTCTATAGTATGCACACATACCAATAAAGCTTCTTAGTTCATGCAGAGTCCTTGGATTAGGCCATCCTTTTATTTTCTCTAACTTTGATGGAACCATTTGGATGCCATCTTGAGAGCTAATGTGACCTAAATATTGAATCTCTTGTAAGAAAAATTAACTTTTCTTCCGGTTTATATAAAGCTTATTCTCTTGAAAAACATAAAATATTACCTGGACGTGTTGCTTGTGTTTGATTAATGAATTGGAGTAGATGATTATATAATCAAAGAACACTCCAGTAAAGGTTTGTGGAGTACTAAATAGCTTCTCTATCAAGCATTTAAATGTGGCTGGTGCATTGGTTAAGCCAAAAGGCATGACAATGTACTCATAAAGACAAAACCTACTGCAAAATGAAGTATTTACAGTGTCTTGATCAACTATCCTTATTTGATGGTAGCCACTTTTTAGGTCAATCCTACTAAAGGTCTTCTATCCTTATTTGATGGTAGCTTATCAAATAGGTCTTATACCCGTGGAACGGGAAACCTATTCTTGATAGTGATCCTATTTAGTGCTCATAGTTGACACACATCCGATATGTGCCGTCTTTCTTTTGCACTAATAACATTGGTGAATAAAATGGAGATGAGCTAGGCCTTACGATGCCTTTCTCAACCAACTAATGCACTTGCCGCATAATCTCGTCTTGTTGACATTAAGAAACTCTATAAGGAGGTTTATTAGGGGGTGAACTTCCTGGAAGAAGTTCAATTGCATGGTCGTCATTGCCTCGTTTAGGAGGTAGTTCACAAGGGATGTCGTCAATAAAAACATCTTGGAACCCCTTGAAAAAATTGGATAACTCTAATTCCTTTTTATTATTTATATTTTCTTTTGCTAAAGATTTAGGTTCATTTTGAAAATCTTTAACAAAAATCATGTACACGAAAATAGAGCTGTTTATTGACTTATTGAAAGCTTGCTTGTGTACAAAGGGTATGGTACTACCCAACTTCTTAGCATCTATGTACATATCTTTTTCCCTGAACCTAAAGTACATTTGCCTTTTAGGGAATTTAACATTAGCAGCCATGGGATCAAACCATGGTGCCCCTAGTGTTACATCCTCATGCTTGAGAGGAGAGATGAAGAAATCCTTCTTGTTCACACAGCTTTGGACATGTAGCCTCAATTTCCCAATCAAGGGAGTGACTGAGGCTTCTTGCCCATCGAAAGCACCATCAGTAGGTAGGACATCTCCCATATCATAGGCTCGGATAGCTAGCTTGGTGGCCAACTCTATGGATATGAAATTGTGAGTAGAACTAGGGTCAAAGAGAATAAAAGCATCATGTTCTCTTAGCATTCCCCAAGCATGGCATAGATGTATCTAGGAAGCTCATTACATGTATCTTGTGGTGGCAAGCACGATAGTTATGTCCTTGCTCCCTGCACTTGAAACAACGGTTATCTTTTTGATAATGCTCTAGCTCTTCAAGAGATAGTTTATTTTCTACTTTATAAACTCCTTTCTCCTTAGATTTGTTGTTGTTGGCATTGCCTTTGGGAGACTTTTGGACGTTGTCTTTCCCCTTGGGCTTGTTATGGTCCTTGTTTTCCGTGGGCTTAAGATTTCTCTTAGCCCCTTGTTGGAAATTGATTCTTGAAGCCACCATAGTATGGTGTATGAATCCAGATATGGTGCGTGGCCTTTTGGAGTTAACATACTCTACCATATCCTTGGTTAAACTCGCACAAAATAGTTGTTTTTTCTCTCCAAAATCCATCTTTTTGAAGACAGTGACTTTGAGGTGTAAATCCCAAAACATGTCTACATATTTGTGAATAGATTTTTAGGGAGAGAGCAGCTTCAAGCTTCACCATTCGGTAAGTACTTTGTCTTTCGCACTAGTAGCCAAATATTTCTTCATGATGGAAGCTCTTACAGGTTTCCTTGTTTGTGGAGCTTGACTGTTTGCTCGTATGCTAGACCACCATTGCCTGGAGGAATTTTGAAAATGCATATAGCTACATGACATAGCTTAGAGGACTGTGTGAAGCCCTCATCTCCAAACACCGCATCAAATTTTTGGATAAAGGCCAAGACTTTTTCTGTAGCACCAAAGGTGCCATCGCAGGTAAGGAAAGAGATGTTCTTTCCTCTCTCTTTGAACTTTTTGAGTTGGGATGACCTCTTCCAGGCAGCATAGGATTTCTTGTAGCCTCTTCTTTTAGGTGGTTCAAGAGCTGCACCATCACTTTGTTCAGAAGAGGAAGAGTATAAGGAGGATGGAGAAGAGGGTGACCTCTTTCTCGCCTTTTTCTTCCCTTGTTCCTCCTTGTCTGCACCATCACTTTCTTCAAAAGAGGAAGAGGATGAAGGACATGGAGAAGAGGGTGATCTCTTTCTCGCCTTTTTCTTTTCTTGTTTTCTCTCGTCCCTCTTTGGATTAGGGTGTAGAGAAGTATGCAATTGCCTTCTCCGTTTAGGGAGTGTTGGGGAGAGAATTTTTTCCGCCATCTTTGCGGATCCATCTCCATTTAGGTGGCAGGAGACTCACTTATTTCTCGTTGTTTTAGTGGGGGCTCTCTTGCTCTATATTTTTGGCAGGTGCATGCACTTGCTAGACTAGATATACTGAAAGATTCTCTAACTGACTGGTGATTTGATTGAGTAGGTCTTGTTGATCTTCAACCAGTTCCTGTGGTGAATGATTCCTCTCGAGAGCTGCTGCAGGTGCGGCTAGGTGTGGTCGAGCCCTACCCGATTTGTAGACACAATTTCTTATCTTTAAGGTGGGCTACTTCAATTGCTACCTCATATGTAGTAGGAAACCTTCCCTTTACCTTCTCTTTAAGGATTGGCCATAAACCAACTACAAACTGATCTTTCTTTAGGAAATTGGGTGCCCCTTTGCCCTCCCTCATCGATGCAACCCATCATCCCCATAGAACCACAAACTTTGATTCGTATGGTCCATATTCATCCAGACTTCCTTGCTTCAACTACATTAGCAATTGCCATAATTTTTCAGATGTGGTGCCTTCTCCAAAGCGCCTTAGTAATGCTGCTCTTAGCAGGTCCCACCTCTCCTTGATGGGTGGAACCAAGGCGTTGTACCTTTATGTTGCTTCTACTTTCATTAGTTGTGGAAAAATGCGCAGAGGCAAAGCATCATCATCCCTTCCAGAGACAATGCATACTATTTTTAGATTATCTAAGAAATCTGAAGCATCTCCCCCCACCTTACCCATGAAGGTTGGGAAGGAAACGTTTGCCATTGCAAAATACGATTTTAAAACTCTTTTTGTTTTTGTTTTTGTTTTTGTGTTTTTTTTTTTTTTTACACAAGTATCTTAGCGGCTTATAGCGGCTTCTTACAAGGTTGGGTGGATAAATCAAAACAGGATGAAAATTGAAACATTAAAGGAGTGATGGTAATCCAACACACGACGGATAATGGTATTTGGGGAGCTAAGAATCTCTCCCAACACCGCAACACCAAACATAAACACAATCTTCTGCTGATAGAAGATCTTCCTATCTACATATATATGTATGTGCATGTGTTGCAAAAATCTAAAAGAAAAAGTGGTTGGTCCATTATCCATGATGCACAGAGTGTAGAGTACTCCCTTATAAACTTACCATGCCATTGTTCACAAATTGGCACATCCACAGGAGGTCATTGCCTTTCATAGGCTCCACCTTCCCTTCATTGCTAAGCACGTACGTAGTGATGGAAATGTGTTTGCCCACTCCTAGCTTTTTAGCAAGCAACACTTGCTAAAAAGTGATGGCTCCACCTTCCCTTCATTGCTAAGCACGTACGTAGTGATGGAAATGTGTTTGCCCACTCCTAGCTTTTTAGCAAGCAACACTTGCTAAAAAGTGATGGCTCCACCTTCCCTTCATTGCTAAGCACGTACGTAGTGATGGAAATGTGTTTGCCCACTCCTAGCTTTTTAGCAAAAGCAACATTTGCAAGTAGTTATCATAATCGGCTCGTTGCATGAATTCCACACCATTTAATTGTAGCTGATCTCCGGCCCACTAGGTTTCTCCCATGGTAGATATTTTCTTCAGGATGAGCTGTACTAGGAGAGGAGAAAGGCCCTCTACCCGCCCTCCAAAAAAGTAAGGGCAGTAGCCAAACCACTCCTCTCTAGGGCATGGGAACCTCCTTATCACCTCCACTTCTGGGTTGTTGAAGTGAACTGGTAGCATTCACATGTGCACCATGAATCGATAGGCAATCTTTGTCGCTTTGCCTCGAATGATCTTCTTTTTGGCGGCCTAGGCACGATTTTTCTTTCCAAACTCAAAGCACTCATGTGGCCATGTGTTTCTCCTTCCTTGGGGGTCATGTGATTCAGGATTGGCCTAGCCCTCCTTTTCCCTTGGCACGAGTAGCCCCTTTGGGCCACTTAGGAGTAGAGGCTACACTTCTATCTTCAGATTCCTTGGGGAAGAGAGGCTTTACTAACCTCTTTCCTTCCTTAATATCGATGATTTCTTCATGGTGGACGTTGATGTAGAGGATTTTCACTTCTCCTTTACTTCTGTTGATGGCACTCATTGATAGAGTGCGGTGGGTGACGGCAATGAGAGCACCCTGCTGCCCTCCCTTTGGTGGCTCTTGATTAACGGTTAGAATGAGAGATGTGAGATGGAGAACTTACTTCCTAGATGTTGACAACGGTGTATTCCGGAAGCAAAACTTTGATGAAGGCTATTAGTGCTTCTTCAATTTCTTCCTCCTCCATTCTCCAATTGTAGAATTGCCGAAGCCACTCGTCCATGGTCAACGATGTGCACCATTTTCAGTGTTGTAAACTGAAGGTTCCATGAAGCCCTTCTCAGTGGGGGCACCAAATGGCAAGCACAAAAGGAAAATAGACCCTAGCTGCCTCGACGCTAGGACCATGCACTCTGAACTCGTCACACGGAGTGAACGGGGGGCACCACCTAGCTTTGAGTGGCTAGGACATGGAC